>NC_134578.1:73189280-73484280 GCF_050947875.1 Dermacentor variabilis
AGAGGAGTGGCTCCATAGGGGGCCGTCGTAAACTGTTTCAAGACGCTAACCGCAAGTACTGAGTGCCATATTTTCGACAGCACGCACTACAGCGGCTTCGCGGCGAAGTCCCTTCCAGTCGCTTTCCCCAGAGCGAACTAAACTGTCAGCCCATTGTCGACGACTAGCTGTGTTTTGTGCTGCTCTCTGCACAGCGGCCTGGTAAGCCTGACGTTGCCAGGTTTCAGCCACGCGCGTGTGTTCCGCTTCTTGAGCAGTGGTTCTAGATTACAAGGAGGCTCCGTAATGTGCACCGAAGAGGAAACGCAGGTATCGAGAATACGCGGCGCACATGTCACATCCCTTGATACGTGGCAGGACACGATGCAACTGCTACATGCTGCGAAACGTCATGAAATACAACACAGCTACAATATAAAGTTTGCACGTATCGTGGCTGCGCTGCGCGCGTCTCAAATCGCATGGCAAGTTGCACGATACGATTTCACTGCTACATGACGTGCCGCCTGGTGCAATAAAATGCAACTGCCGTGGAAAGTGTGCACGTATGAACGCTACGCGGCGCGCATCTAACATCCCGTGCCTCCCTAGCGCGCTAGGATGCCTGTACAGGGCGTGTTTCGGCAGCAGCTAGAAAGCGCTTGCCTGGTTAATTGGCAGAGCAGCCGACTCCAACGTAGAGGGCCTGTGTTCGATGCCGCCGGAAAATGGATTTTGTTTTTTAATTCCTGCCGATAGCTGCGACAGACAACCGCGACGGTGGCGGACAGCATCGCCAACCAAAACGGCTATTGGATTGAATCCATACCAGCTTATGCTTTAAAAAAGTTTCGGAAACGATGGTTGGGAAATGATGCATAATAGAGGCGAAGACGGAAATCTAACATGGAGCGAAGGGAATTTTGATTAAGCAATGTTAAGTTAATAATAATAAGTTAATAATAAGTTAATAAGTTAAGAAATCCTTCACAGATGTATGACAACTTAAGCGATTGATACATCAAAGATGTACAAGTTGTGCGCGCGAGCTTTTGGTAGTAGAGATCTGTTTTCTGGCTATCTTTAAGTGATAATGAATCACCTACACCAAGGTCATACTCATACGGGGCACCGAGGCAGGCTGCGAGACTGACCACTTCGTCAATTTCCCCCGACGCTGTCGTAAAGACTCCTAGCTGACCCCCATCTTGGAGCCGGTAAAGCGCGACGTGAGACGCGAATTACGAATCACGGGCATTAAAAAAGTGCCCCCCCCCCCTCCAAGAAGAAGAGAAAAGAACAACTTCTTAATTCGTGTAGGGTACAGTCACGACAAGTTTTATTTTGTAACCTTTCATAATTACGCTGCCGAGGAAAACTTCTTGGATTCTGGCGCAGGTTGCGTTGCTGGCTGAACCAATCGCGCCGGCGCACAAGAGGCTGCACCACACGAAAACAGCTGCGAAACGCCCCTGAACCGCTCCGGCGTGAGAGAGCGTGTAATGCGACCCGCATTACACACGTCATCCGGTTGTACCACCACCATTGTCTCATATGTGCGTACAATAATCAGAGTTGTTCTTCTTTTCTTCCCTTTCTTGCCCTCCTCCTTCTAGGGCCTTTTCTGCCCCCGATCCCCTTCCTTATGCAGGGTAGCATGTAGGCACTACATTGGCGCTGGCAGAATTCTTTGTATTTAAGCAAAAAACTCTCTCGCTCTCTCTCAATACGAAATTCTGCACGATATGCCATAGCTGGTCAAAAATGTGATCAAAGGTTGCTCGTTGATCTGTGAGGACGTGTAGAAGGTGCACCACGCCATCCCTGCTCCAACCCCGCCAGAAATCGCACACATGAAAAGACTAATGCCGCGCAAGAACTACCTAGCGGCCTAATGTCTCCAAGAAGTGTGCAAATGCCAGAGTGAAACACGATAGAAACGATAGGTGTCGAGCGATTCTGCCACCCGTATGACGTCCCATGAAACTGCGCGAAATTTTTTTATTTCCAAGAGGTGCGAGGCGTTTTCTTTATGCGTGATGAAAATAACGCTTTCACGCCACGATTTCTGTCGCTGTGCCGAAAGTGACCAATCACGTAGGGTTGCTGTGTCTAAGAGTGTGAAACTCCGGGACAGATCTCTTGAGCAAAGGTTACGGTGCCGTTTTAGAGCCGTTAAAGCGGCGACCAACGCAGCACAACGTAGAGAAAAAAGGCACTTTTCGTGTGCAGAGACGCACTGAATAATTTATGAACCCATTGACTCACGCCGACAATTTGCACTCCAACATGTCTCTTCTTAAAAGGATACTTGAGCAATCACTGGGCAAAACGCCGAGTATGGCGGCTGGCGTTTTAGGACCATCTCGAAACAGTGATGACGGTGTCGTAACACGAAGACAAAAGAAAAAAAAACTATGTCCGATAAACGTGCAACACATTGCAGCGCAAGCAAGCAGGGCTTACAGGAAGACAAAAGACAGCGCGGCGCGCTACAGCGGTTTTTGTCTTTTTGTCCTTGCTCTATAGCGCTGTAATGCCTTCCAAATACGGTTAGTAGCATTCTAAGCACGCAGTTGTCAAAAAAAAAAGAGTGATCGCTGATATGAAGTACTGCCATCTATGAAGCCAAAAACTTCGATAGCTCACACGGTTGAAATCATTGCCAGGACCTCGCACGGCTCCCGTGGCATCTTAAACAACGGGCGCATATTTTACCCACAAATTGCCTGCTTCCAGCTAACTTAGCCTCACATAGTGCTGTCTGGCTGTGATTTGCACCTGGGCCCGCCATGGGGCTGGAAACGACCGTAGCCTGGAATTCAGGGCCAAGTACCACAAATTGCAAACGGGAACTACTGCAACACAGCTGGCAGCAGTCTTTCGTCTTGCTGTCGTTGTTGAGGTTTTTGTCATCGCTGCTGCCATTTCTCCTTGGGATGTGTTTGTTCAGCCGGCGGAGCATGCGGCTGCTTCGTGCTCCTGTTTTATTGCATCTTTAAGGCGAACAGCTTTCATTGGCTCTTTTGGTCCTTGTCGTGGCTGGTTTGTGGTCGAGCATTTGTCGGTGGTCGGACTCGGCGAGGGAAATGTTCGTTCTCTTTCTCTCTCGCTATCTCACTATCGTTCGTTCGGGCCACCCGCTTAGATTGCAAATCATCGTCGATAGTTTCTACCCGCTGTTTTTTAAAAATTCCCGCCTCTGTGCTTATAGCATGATTCCAACGTCGTTGGCTGCGTCGAAGACAATTGTAATATGCGCTTCCTTAAGTCTACTATACACTTTCCATCTTGTTCCACATAAATTTCACTAAATAAGTGGGTCGTTTTTCAAAGTATGTTCCGCTTACTGGAACCCATCTGTAATAATATGGGAACTTAGTTCTACTAAGCGGCACATCTTGCAAAATGTAGAACTCATGTAGAACCAGATTAAGAGTGCATAGTTTACCGCCATCAGACACACTAGAATCGCTTTATTGAAACTAACAATCGGAAAGACCTAGTGGAGCCAGCAGAACATAGCACGGAACATCCGCGAAGATGGGACTGTTATTATACCAATAAAGAGACAGTATACAAGGAATATGTGATCTTACAGCTTTTCCGAACCTACCCCCCCTCTCCGCCCCTCCCCCCACATTGACAGTATTGGCAGTGGCACACGCATTTCTGCCGCGCCTAAAGCGGGTCATCGAAACCCACAAATGTTACAATTACTTTAAACATTAAATTTAGGTTTTACTGTAAGCCTAGCAGCTACAATTAATGTGAGCTTGTAGTGTTGAGTCCGGGGAAGCTACGAGGCCTTAAGCATTGGCCAAGTAAGCCTGAGTCTGCGATTCCTGTAGCAGCAGTGCGTCTGAGTCCGCGATTCGATTAGCCTGAGTCAATTAGTTATCCTAGAAATTATCCCCGAATAAGCTTGAATTCCCCAGCGCTGTCGCCTCATTTTAGTCGCTGACTTCGAGTTAGCCAAGTTGGGTCTGACTGTCGCATGCCCGAGGGAGTCCTTAACTGTACCTACCAATTGTCAGTTCGTGAGTTTCGCTTTATTTTATCTACCTATGATTAATACAGGACACTGTTGACTGCCCCGTCGCAATAGTTTGCAACGTTTGCAGGGATTCGTTCTATGAAGATGCCGATGATGATGGTAACACACGTGAGGATGAAAAGGCAATGCGATCTGGCACAGCCAATCATGGCGCGCATTTTACAGAACACATAATCAAGTAATAGTTATTCCGTTGCACGTTCTTTTTTTATTATTTCTTCATAGCTGTATTTTCTGTTGTGTAACCATAAGTTTCGTCGCCACATCAAATGTCTCTTTGTTTCCACATTACCCTTCCCAAGAGCCATGGTGCCATAAACTTGCCTCTTCGGTTTCATTTTTTTCTTTTATATCAGTGCGGTCTTAAGTGAACAAACTTTGCCTTTGTGGTTGTTTGCGCAAGCCAGTATTCATCTCCCAAGCCTGCACCATGGCTAACGTCGGTTCGTCCCGCGAACTAAAGGCAAATCGAAAGGGAAATATCAATATTAGCTTAGTCTATATCCCCGTTGCCGAAACAGAGTTTCCTTCTGATCCGGGAGGCAACCTCGATTTCTATGTGTATGTCGAAATGCGGCTACTTTTGCCTGCTCTATTCTTGCCGGCTAACACGTGTTGAGCCACACTGACTCATGGCAAGGCCTATCTACACAGTTTCTGTAGCTCTTTTATGTTTTCCCAGCACTGACGCTACTTGCGTTTCCCACCCTCGATTTCTTGCTGCATATGGATACGCTCATTAGCTGAGCTGTCACACACATTCTGGTGGCGATTATGCACACTCGTGTTTAGACGACGTTTCTGTGGAACGGAAACAGGCCCCGGAGGAGAGATTGGACTGGAGCTGCAACATATTTATTTTGTTTAAGGAGGCGTTTTGTGCCGACCTTGTGCTATTCGCTCGACTATTTCTAGGTAAACAGCATTTCGCATTACAGAAGACGCCACAGTTTTGCAGAAATCTTATCTGTGCGGCCGTTTATTATTTTTATTTTTTAATTCTTCATAGGACCAACAAGTTTTCTTTACTGACAGAGTGGTTTTTCTTTTGTGCATACATAACCGAAAAATATTGCCTGCCGCAGAGAACTCGAAACTGCCATAGTTATGAAGCTATTAACATGGACACGCGCGTATCACTGCCAGTACAAGTTACGAATATCAATTGATTGAGCAACACATTTCAATTATTGAGCCTACTTCACACTTTGTTCGAAAGGCACGGTTCAAGACTGTCGTTCTTCAACGTCATATAGGCTTGTAAAAAAAAAAAAAACTTTTGCACGCAATTACGTGAAAAGATGTGCCTAATCAACAGGTGCAGTTTTATGAGCTCCATTCTGAAACAGCTCGTGGTCCTCCGTCCTGGCGAAGGCATGACGTAGGCAGAGAATACGCGCATATCTGTGAGTTAGAACCAGAGTGCCATGCCGGGCAGCTGCTTTAATACCTACTCTCAAACCGCGAGGTCGACAACGTGGTAAATAAGGAAATATTTGGACTCTGATATCCCCTACTTCTTTGCTTATTTTCAGGATTGCGCGCATTTTCTGGCTGTTACAGGTAGGTCAATGCAAACGTACAACAAATCCTCGATAACGGCAATCATGGATAGCATGAGCATCAATAAAACCGGGGAGGAGCAAGAAGTCACCCTTCACTATTTCGCTGCACGTTAACTTAATATTTCAATGGCAGTCTTAGCAACATGCAGATACAAGCAGGATCAAACGTTCACGGGATGCGGCATCTGAGTAGGAGCAGAGCCGGAGGTTGAGCACGCAGGCTGCATTTCGAACGTGTGAGGTGTATTAGTGTACGCGCATAACGCAGGGCGTTCCTGTTAAAACAGCAAATTTTTTTGAGTCGGGCTGATATTCAGCGTTCTCGCAATAGCTGAATTTCGCAAGCTTCTGAACCTGCCCGTATGTACATCAATTCCCAAAGTTCCTTAGAAGGAAAAAAAAAAGATCTACAGACTTCAGCGATTCCAGCAGCTCGACCGCAGTGACTACCCGGACTTGGCTGCGCCTATTGTATCACACTGAACGGAACTCCTGCGACACTGCGCGAAGTCCGTAGGGCATATAACGACAGCAGCGACAAAACAATGACGACGACGGCACGAAAAGAGAAAGTAGACGTCACAATGACTACTGCGAGAGGGCACGATGACGGCGAAATGAATATATGACAGTGGCATGACCACAATCCAAACGAGCACAGTGAGGACGACACAGCGTTTGATTGACGTTCAAAGCAGCCACCTTTGCGAAGTGAACGCAGGCAATGACTGCTGCGAATGAATGTGCAATCTGCACGAGCAATGGCTGCGTGGTCTTACTGTCAGCTTTTTGCTCCGAGATATGTGAACACGTAGACACCATGA
The DNA here is from genome assembly GCF_050947875.1 of Dermacentor variabilis. Classification (NCBI taxonomy): domain Eukaryota; kingdom Metazoa; phylum Arthropoda; class Arachnida; order Ixodida; family Ixodidae; genus Dermacentor; species Dermacentor variabilis. The sequence goes on from NC_134578.1 coordinate 73,195,706, forward strand.
CTCTCAGAGCATATGTCACCCGCGGAATATTACCGGACGCGCAAAGTGGCCGATAGCTCAAAACACAGTATGTGTCAGTGATATGGCAAATTCAAAGGTAAATCAAAGAACGAAAATGAATAACAAGGTTCTATAGAATTCTCGTATATCGCATAAGCTTGAATTTTTCGTTCGTGAGAAACCACGGTGGCGGCGTTTCGATGGGCGTGAAATGCAAAAACAGATGTGTACTTCGATTTAGTTTCAAGTTAAAGAACCCCACATGGTGAAAATTATTCCGGAGTCTCCCATTACGGTGTGCCGCATAAGCAGATTGTTGTTTTGCCACGTAAAATCCCATATATATTTAGATGTTTTCGTGAAAACGCTTTTAGTTGTTAGCAGTGGTTCCGCATTAACATCAATCATTCCTGCCTTCCGGAGACCAAAAAATAAAAAAAAGAAATTATATGGTACGGTAGCGTTTTGCTTTCGGTTACATCAAGGTACCCGATACTGAGTGGATTCATTTCGAAGTGATTGTTACACATTCACAGTAGGACATAAGAAGATATGGCATCTCAAGAACCACGAAAAAATTCTTTATTCAACTTCGCTTCAAGGCGCTAGGACTGTGGCGAAAACCACAGCAGAAACGCTGGTCTGAGCGGCATCGCGCCCCCAGTTGAGGTGGCGGCGGTAACAGTGGCACGATAAGCACACAAAACAGCGGTCTCATAAAAAATACAGTGTTTTGATATTCGTACTTGTGCAATGAATACGTTATAACAAGTCAACGAGCTAGTATTGTAATAATTTTTGTCCCCTTTATTGTTGCATAAGCTGCCACTTGTATTCGAGGAAGAAAGAATCATTTAGTCCTTTGCATCGACTGAACAAGAAATGTCGAATCAGGCATGAAGCTTCTGTGCTATCGCAACCGCTGCTGCATTGATTCGCTGTGGTTAAAAAAGATACAGAAATTCCGAGAACTGTCTGCTAATCCGTGGGCATTGTTAAGCTCGGCTGTGACTTCGTTTTTGCTTACTTCTGCTTACTTGCTCTTCCTAGCTGATGCGTGTCTACGCATGGCCCTTCCGGTGGCAAAGAATGCTTAGGCTTTAGCAGACAATTGCCAGATTTTCTCGTCGCAACCAGTGCCTTCAATGCAATCGTACCCATTGAGCTGGAACGCCGGACAAGAGCGAGCCTAGACAGAGTAGAGCGGTCGAAAAGGAACGCCAGCTGCCGCAGTACAGCGCACGACACGTTGCGTAGGTGCAACGACGCGACGCCACGTCACCGTCACTGTCGCTCTCCTATAAGCCTGTGTTACGCAAGCTCTCGCCTGCATTCTGAGTGCGCCTCGGTAAGGCCCAATGAAGATACCCCAAGCGTTTCAACGCGCTCGCTTGCCCGCGAGGTGTTCATAACTCGAAACTAGTTCCACGCCCAAAACTCAAGTAGGCCACACACTACCCTTCAGTTGTGCCAACCCCAAATTTCAGTTGGCAACGTTCAAATTTCAAGTTGGCCCACCTCCATGTTTTGTTTGGTCCATGACCAAGTTTCAAAGTGGCCAATGTGTCCAAGATTTTAGGTTGGCTCACCCCCTAATTTAAGTTAGCCCACCCACAAGTTTCACGTTGACCCACGTACAAATTTCAAGTTGGCCTATTTACAGATTTTTGACTCACCCCCAAATTTAAGTTGACCCACTCTCAGACTTCAACTTGGCCCGCACAGAAATTTCGGTTCGCACAGCTCCGAATTTTAAAGTGACCCAATACCTAATATCAAGTTGACCAAACCCCAAGTTTCGCTTGTCCCACCCCTAGTACAAGCTTCTCCGTGCATTTTCTGGGGAGGCCTATGCACTTCTATGGGTATTTTTAGGTGCCTCATAACCAGAAAGCGCTTTTGACACGTAAAGCCCATAACAAACAAAAATTAGAAATGGATATTTTATTCTTCATTTTAGTCTTTTGATTTCTTTAAATTGTTACTTTTCTCTGAAAAAGCTACCAATCATCTACATTTACACCATCATAACAATTGAATGTCTTAACTTTCCAAATTACGCAATTTTCTGCAAGTACAACGCTTTACACTTTTCATGGCACAGGGCTGGGGTTCTTGACAAATAATGTTTAGGCATTAAAATAATTTCAAAATGGGCGATACCTCAATGTTTAGCGTATCTTGCTACCCAACTGCACTTGGAACGGTTCTGCTTCTCTTCACAATCAGGTGAGGGAGAAGTTCAGCAGGAGTACGTGTGATGGTGCACGGGAAGGTGCCATTCGGACGATGGCGCGATAAATACTCTGAACCAGACAACTCTGAAAGTTTTAAGCACTGTCGCATTAAAGCTTACGAAACGGAATGGCCGTGGACGATGACGAGCTTCAAATCTGTGTGTTCCACGTATACGCCCAAAGCGCGATAATTTTCACGTAAATTAGCGGAAAATGGTTCATTATTTCTATAGCTGTCATTACTTTCTTGGCAAGTCTTGTGTCCGCCTGCCCATAGAGCCTGAAACTACTGGTTTCTTGGGAGAACGCGCCCTCATTGGGTGAACGGCGTTATGCGAAGAGGAGGCAAACAAGCAAAAACAAGATGGCGGTTTTCCAAGTGGGGAATGCCGCTGTTGCAGTAAATGAGCCTCTTTCTTTCTGAATTTTCTTTTGTTCTGCTTTACTTTTTGAATGCAGATTGTGGAAGAGTTTGTGTGACCTGTCGAGAGCGCCGACGCAAGCAAATGTCGAAATTGCGTCCCTGTTTACCAACACGTGTAGCGACTGCCTCATATGCATAGAGTGCTGTTTCACTTTCTCACGACATAGTTCATCGCACGCACACAAAGACTGAAGCATTTAATTAATTTTGGTCAGACAAGAGAAAGTTTGAGGGTCTAGCATGGCGCATGATGGGCGCTGGTTACCGAAGGCCGTACTCTCATCAAAGTGCACTGACTCCGTGAGAGCACAAATTAATTAGGCTTCCGCAGCAGCAAAAAGAACGTTGCAGAGCCGCTGAGGCTCTGCAAGAAATCCGCTTTGTAATTATTTTGCCGTTTTGTTTTGTTCTCAGGGTGTACAATTCAGTAGAGTAGCGCACGGAATGTCATGTTTGCTGTACTCGCCACTATACTGAAAACGCAGAAACAAATTCAACAATACATAAGCGCGAATTTGCATGCCAGTATTGACCTTCAGACTTTGCCTGCTTCTCGTGATTGTGCGTCGACTGGATTGATCTTCCGATGCGCCGCACACAGACGAAAGGCTAAGCACACGAATGGCTAACGAGCCCTTCCCGTGACGCTCGAGGAGACAACGACCTCGATAAAACAAACAAACAAGACAAACAACGCGGCGAGGCGACATGACGTTGTAGGGTTCTCAGAGAGAACTGAAGATGAGTGCATTTAAGTGCCCATTTCAGTTAGGTCAGGCATACGTCGCCATTGATAAACAAGACAAGAAATAATGGATTTACCTCGTGGAAGGTGCGGAGACGCTTACTTTAACTTTAATTTTTTTTTAGATTATGCTACACAGTACGCTGTTAATGTGTATATGTTTGGTGCACAGTGTCCGACACCGTAGACACAGATAAACATGACTGGATATGCCTGGACTGATTCTTGCCTTCGTTGATGTGATTGGACGTCAAGTAATCCCTGAACGCATGTCTGCGAATATAAATAATATATTGGTTACTGTGAACGAAAGTTGCTATTGATACTCCGCTCTCATTACTTGCACAGCTAAACGTTTCCAGGTTCTTTGGCGTCTTTTGATGCTTCTTCCACACATTGCGCGCTTCTGATTTGAAAATTTTCGCGCAGGCATTGTCCACGGATTGAAATTTTCCGCGGTGCAAGAGATTCCTCCGGACTATACAAGTAAAATCAGCAACGCATCTAGGAAGCCAACTCCTAATTCCTTTGCTTTATTTTACTCAATTTGATTTCTCTCTCTCTCTCTCTATCAACCTGCTCTGATGTCAATTGCATTTGCAGCGCTTTATTCATTTGTTTGAACGTAGGCGATGCCAAGTTCTCCTGTTTTACATAGATAGGAGTAGAGAATTAAAACCCAGGTTGAAAACGTTGTGTGATTTGCAGTCTGGGGCCAAATGAGACCTAAAGACACGGCTGCTACTATATTTGTGTCACATTTCTAGACAGTGATGATGCTTTGAGTAGAAACAGTGTTTAATTGGGAAGCTGCAATAATAGGCTCTGATGCCGCGTGAGGAAGTATGAGAGATTACTCACATTATCCCGACGTCGAACCAAGAGATTCCGAATTGAAGGGCTTTAATTTAAATTATGGGGTTTTACGTGCCAAAACCACTTTCTGATTATGAGGCACACCGTAGTTGAGGACTCCGCAAATTTCGACCACTTGGGATTCCTTAACGTGCACCTAAATCTATGTACACGGGTGTTTTCCTATTTCGCCCCCATCGAAATGCGGCCGCCGTGGCCGGGATTCGATCCCGCTACCTTGCGCGCTCAGCAGCCCAACACCCCAGCCACTCAGCAACCGAGGCGGGTAATTGAAGGGCTCTGTTGGCCAATCCCTCACGCAATGGGTTTCCAATCGTCTCGCCCTCGCACTGACGCACTAGTACTGCAAGTTATACACTCAATTGATTGCTTCACGTAGCTCATGCTCAATGTTCCAGAAGCGTCGCCACTCAAGACAAACTCAGGCGAAGGCTCCCGAGAGCACTGGACAGTGGTCTGGCCATTCCGTACTACTGCTAAATAATGAAGCCGAACCGGGCACTCTGTTTGACCTGAGGCGTTTCTGAGATGCGGAAGCTGCTTAGGCGTGTTTTCAAAACACTAGTTGAGCTGTTCAGGCGGCACAGTTTCTCGACTTCGTCGCCAGCTGTAGGAGCAGTGAGTCGGAAAAGAGGCTTAGCAAGGCACGTGTAGGCACAAGGTAAACGCGGCTTCCTAAAATGCCCATGTTCATGAAGTTTTCATGACCAAACCACGCTATACCGCTGCGTGTATTAGACTCCGCCACAGTAACTTAGCTTATGACTACTTTAAAGAACTTTCCTTGCGTTCACAGCAAGTTGAACCGTTTTTAAATATTAATGATGGGAGTGCGCACACTTACGAATTCTATAAAACATGAGTTAGCATAAATTATGAACTGCCAAAATCGAAGAACTCGAACCAGTTGGTCTACTGCGGTCAGTGAAGTTGAGTATGGCTATTGCACGCGATATTTGCGTTACACTGGTTCGCGGTGGTCGCTAATTTTTGCTGAGAATCTGAAATTTTCTCCAACCAAACGTATACCAGTCATGGTTGCCGGCATCAACACCAAAATATGTTTAACATTCGCAATATTGCCGAGGTTCACTTTATATGTATATAGTAGGGGCATTCAGTCATCGATTACAGGCCTGGGTAATCTTTACTGGCCATGGTAACCTAACCGCATACTGACCAGTGGAGATACCCATCATGAAGAAACAAAAGAACGGATAGAAATGGGCAGCATCTTACACCCCTGTAACACATGAAGGCGAAAGCCTGCTGCACACGTGGTAATGCATTAAGTCATCCGATTAGAGGGCTCAGACTTCTCGCAAGACATAGCGAGCTGCAGTGTGAAGTAAACGTATTGCGCTGTAGGTCGATTTCCTCAACGACACATGCGAGCACCTATTGCACTACCTAAAGCCTCTTTCGTGCATTATTTCGTTCTTTCGTCTCTTCTTTCATATTCAGCCATTGCATTTTCACTTTCTTACGGGGGTATGAATCATTCCAGGTTATGTTTTTTTTTTTTTGGATGTGAGACATTGCTATTCATGATACTTTTTGTATCACTCGCCAGCTTCTTTAAAACAACTCGACTTTGTGACGATATCTTTTTTGGAAGCACTCGACAAGACGCGGCTTTTTTCGGGTATGAGCCATTGCAAGCAGGCACTAAAGGTTTGCGCTTTAGAAAGGCCACACGAGCGTGTCTCAGCACAGCATATCGATAGAACCGCTTAAGCAGCACCGTCTTACTCTACATAAATGTTAATAAGCAATACTTCTTGATTGGAGCTGAACACGTAAGCCTGCGGCTACCTTGGAAGCATACCTAAATCAATACAACATGCTAATGTAACATTCGCTAATGGATATTACGGTTTCTTGATTAATAAAGCGTTTCTGTGACTTTGTAAGATTTGCTTACTTTTTAGTCCTCCGCGCCTGCGAGCGCTCAATGCGCGCCCGCTTAATTGGTATAACTGCTGCAGCAATAGCACGGCAATTCTACAGTATCCAATTTCCTAGCCGAGTGTTTTCGCCACGACACTGCATTAACACGTGTGCACTGTTTGGCTTTTACTCAGACAATCATTTTCTTACCACGGCTACAGGGTTACCAATTCAGGGTTGTAATTTGCACTTTTTAACCACTGATAGTTGGAGGGTAGTTGGAGAAGTATGAGAGAGTCCTTTGCCCTGCAGTGGGCGTAACCAGGCTGATGATGATGGTGATGGTGATGATGATGATGATGGTGGTGATGATGATGATGATGATGATGATGATGATGATGATGATGATGATGATGATGATGATGATGATGATGATGATGATGATGATGATGATGATGAACGTCAACGACTGATCTGATGACAAAAAATTGTGCCTCGCGCCCTGCCCCGAATGATGCAAGCACAAATTCAAGGTACTTGCGCGCAATCAGTAGATGTAGATGCATTCGAAACATGGCGAAAAGCTCGCCCATTTCGCTATGGAAAAACACAAAGTATGTCACTGCGTTAAAGTCACAGCCGAACGATGCCCCTTTCTGTCGAGCCCTTTCTCAATGCAGCCACTGAATGTTCACGTCTGCCTGAGCTTTTCAAAGCGGTGTGCATTCTTCGCTTCCTCCCTCGACATTTCTTATCCCGACTCGACGAGTACACACAAACACTTGGGTCACGAGGTATGTGTCGCTGGGTCTGTGTTCCAATGGAGAACTTTGACCTCTGGGTGAATGCCAGTGCGCATGCGCCCTTTCTCGGCCAATGCCTCAGAAAGGGTACGTTCCTGCATCTGTGCCCGAATGGGCAAGAAGAACAAGAGGCATTGCTGTCGCGTTGAAACGGAGGTAGCAACTGCATCAAAAACATTTCCTTCACTATATTACACTTACGTGATTGCGCTACCTCAGAATAAACAACGGATTGAAATAATTCTATTAGCATTAAATATAAAGGTCAATTCCATTTGTGTCGTTGCATTCCCGCATTTAGTGCTACGTTTGCGTAACACCTGCACAGATATGAAACAACTTTTCTCTTGACACCTGGGATCCGCCATCTTCTTTTCTTTAAAGGCTAAGACGTCAACGTCTTAGCCTTTAAGATTTTCATACCGAAAGAAACGCGCCGAAAAAACAATTTGCCGTTAAGAAAGCTCGACATACGGTGCCCTCCGGCCGTTGAAGCGCGTTTTTGTCACGCCACGTACCAACGGAGGCGTGGCAAACTTCGCGCAAACATATTCCTTTCACAACATCGCGTAGGTGCGTCCCGTGCTTGTATAATGAGAGGAAGTGGGTGGAGGCGGGGGGGGGGGGGGAGGGGAGGGTGAAACAGGATCTCATTTTCGCGTATCTATCCAAACGAGCACTCTCGAAGTTCCCTCCTGCCGACTTCTTCAAACATAATAGGCTCCCCAACTTTTGCGGTCTCTAAGGCGACTCGTCAAAAAATGGAAAGCGTTCCCTGTGGCGGGAATCCGAAGGCAGTGAAACGTGCACTAGAGTTCGACTTCCATGGCCCCCGGGCGAATTTTACTGAGCTTCCCTCGTCGTTCAGGCTCGCTACGTATTCAGCAGTGACCTGTCACCTTTAGAATTCTGGAAGGGCTGCTGAAGCGTAACGTTTGATTTGAGCTCATTGGGGAGTCATACCTCGGGATATCACTAAGACGCGGATAGAGACCACGTACTGATGAAAGCTTTCGACTTTCCCTTTTGTCTTAAGTAAACTCACGGGGCACGTTTGCCTTGCGGCGTTATTTTCTAAAGAGGGCCATTAGATTGATTTATCCACGTGGTATAGTCATACTCTGAATAATAGACACCTGGAGAATGCGAGTTCGCGCTCACCTTCAGGCGGTTTGCCTTTGCGATGTTCCGCATTTCGTCGTTGCGAAGATACAAGAAAAGCTCACAGCGGTCGTGACACGCAGGTCTGTGCTCCGTTTCTATGCACTCTGAAAAAAGTTTACACCCTTTGGGTTGTGTTTTTGTCCGTAAAGAACAATCGTCATCTGTCTTGCCCGCATTTTCTTTCTTTAACGCTGCTAGCCCGGTAATTCCTAGTCACGAACAGCTCGCGCGTTATCAGCTTGACACAGTATTCTCAAGAGGAAAGTAGCGAGCACCGAGTTTTCAAGAGAGGAAACGCAAGCAAGGCCGATGACGGTAATTTTTTTGGGACAAGATAAGCCCCAAAGGCGTGTAAACTTCTTTAGAGTGCACTCCGTTACACGCGTGTCTGGCAGCGCTACCTAGCCTAGACTTCAAGATAGCGTACACCCTCAAAAGTGGATAAAGGATGTATATGTGTTTATAACTCGCGACTTTATGCCCAAAAAGGGTGTAAGGGTGTGAGCTTTAAACGCATATACACCCTTATTCACTTTTAAGCTGGTGTATTATTTTACAGGGTACATTCTTAAACAATATTACACCCTTTGGGTGACATCTCGCCACACAACAATAGTCGCCATCTGTCTTGTCCGCATTTCCTTCCGTTAACGGTGCGAGCCCGGTATATTTCAAGACACGAACGGCATGTGCGTTATCAGCGAGGCATAGCACTCTCGACAGGAAAGCAGCGAGAGCATGATTTTCAAGAAAGAAAACGCAAGCAAGGCAGATGACCGTTATTGTTGTCAGCCAAATATACACCCCAAAGGGTGCAACTGTTTTAATATTGTAGAGAACCTCGTTGGATATCCTCATACGTGAGCGAAAACAAAGAAATATATACGATATCAGATATAAATGAGAGACCCTAAGTTAGAGTCGTGGAAATCGATGTAACGTTAAGCTGCAAACATTTATGTCACCACGTACGGGGTAATAATTGCATGGGAAGCGTCGGAGATCTCAGTGTGTTTAGAACGATTCAGCTGAGCTACACGTATCTGTGGCCACGGCGCACCGTCTGTGCTCGCGACCTGAGTATATTATGCCGCATAAATTGACAGCACAACGCTGCAGAAGGCGTGTTTTTACCCAGCCTGATGAGCACAAATTGTAGTTGTAATAAATCTACTAGGTTTTCCCGCCAATTGAAACAACTGCAGCTAGAAACCCGTGGATTGCGATTTCTGTGCGCGCATTACTTCACTACCTTCCGCAGTGTTGCGAATTTTTTTTGTAATGGTGTAAATAAATGAAAGGAATTTCGTAACTGATCTCTGACGACGGCTGGCAGTTTCAGGTAATACTATAAACAAGAAGAATTAGGCTTGTTTACTTTGTTTTTCTTTTTTGGTAAGCATGGTGCAATAAAAGATTTCATGGCGACTGTCGCCCTTTCTATCGCCTGCGTATTTCCCTCTCGGCGGAAAAGACCGGCGCTGCGCTCAGAACTTCAAGGTCGGGACACGGGTTCACGTGACACCTGTGTTGCGTCACACAGGCCCGGGAAACAGGGAGCGGCTGCTTCAACGCGACGCGGGAAGCTGGTTGGCCTTCAGCACGCAATCTTGCGTGCTTGGTCTCTCGCGTACACGGTATATAGTTCGGATTATTTCCCTGGCATATATGGTACGAGCCATTTGTCCTCACCATTTGCCTATTTTGTTCTTGCAGGCTGACGTGGCTCACTCACACTTGGAAAACATGAGTCACTGACGCAAATTAACGTTCAGGCGCAGAATTCGCGAAGCTTTTCGTTCGTGAGTGCTTTTTGCCATTGGCCGCCCACCTGCGCTAATAGTAAGTTGCGAAAAAAAATGGGGTGAAATTTTCCGGTGCGGAAAAATGCCGACGTAAAAGCATTTTGTGAATACGGGCCTTAGTGCGCCTTACCCCGGCAGCGTATATTGAAAATCTAGAAGGCGCGCCGCGCCTTGACAACCGCGGCTGAACGCTATTGGCTGAAACTCAGCCGGCGACGCTGTGGTGTCACGGAGTGAGGATTCTTTCCTTTGCGTGTCGCTTGCGATAGGTTAGGTTAGGTTAAATTAGCGCAAAAGGCGTTAGGTGACGCGCCGTACTCTCACAGCGGTTGCAAAGGGCACCGAGCGCCGCCAGCGTCTTGTCAGCCAATCGCGTTCAACCGCGGTTGCTAAGGCCCTGGGGCCTTCTAAGCTTTCAATATATGTACCCCGGCACTACGCTGTAAACCTACTTCAGCTTCAGTTTCAAATGGAAAACAAGCTAAATTTCGGGGTTTTTAACCTGCCACAACAACGATCTCATCACGAGGCACACCGTAGTGGGTGGCGACTCCGGATTAATTTTCACCGCCAGCGTTTCCCTAACATGCAACCAACGCACGGTACACGAGCGTGCTTGCATTCCACCCTCATTTGATTGCCAGCGCCGTGGCCGAGAGCAGCCACGTGACCTCGAGGTCGGCACCGCAGGCGCCATAACCGCTGGGCTACCAGGGATAGTGCAACTTTGTTTTCAATTTCCTCTTTCTTGAACTCTTTACAACATTCTTCCATGTAAGCTTCAGCCAAGGATGTAAACATTTAGTTGTTTCTTTTTTTGCAAGCGTTTTCCATTTAACCAAATGGAAAGGCTTTCTACATAAAACCGCTGATTGTACAGAATGGCAGTTCACATATTTTGTTATGTTACATAGAATGCCATTCCATATAGCTTAATGCAAGAGCATTTGCTAAAATTTTCCACTTATTGCTGGAACCCACACGGAACAAGCTTCTTACGAGTGCAAGGAGAAAGCAAAGGAAGGCATATTCGCCGCCTATTATGCGTTCTCGAGACGATGAAAACATGAAATGCACCTCAAGGGAATTCTTCGTCTTCTCGTGCGGGCTGGTTCCCGTATCACTGTGCGTAGCGATGGTACAGGTACGTATCTATACAAGTAGAAACAATCGATAATGTGTCAGTAAGAATCTTGCGGCCTAGTCCTAATTCAAAACAGGGTTTGAGATTTATACTTAACAGGTGACGATCATCTCTTTCGGCGTTATTATCTAGAAGGAACGCAGTAACATCGTTGGCATCGCCCGGGTATGATCAAGACGACGTCTCCGTAGTCGACTCGGTGACGCGTACGCCACTTTTTTTTACGGCTTTCTTTTCTACGTCAATTTCCGGTCTCATTTCATGCCACTAGAAAAAGTACACAAGTGCGACAGCTTTCGTACATCTGCGAGCAAAAGTTTGAAGACCAACAGCGCTGGAAAAATGTTTTCTTTTTTTCTTTCCAGCCTGGGCATGCCGGCTGTAAACAAAGTAATACACGAAGCCTATATTTAATTGGGTTCAACAAATGAAATGCACTTTATCATAGTCGGATTGCGGAGCTGTGCCAGAAAAAATAAATTTCTGTGTTTCAGATGTCAAGCTCTCCGTAGCGACTACATGCACGCATCTACAAAAGCCGGCAGCGTACAACAGCGTGGGAAATGCTACGAGAAACGACGCTAACCGTTCATCGCATACAGGCCTTTCTGAATGAACATTACCCAAAGCGTTTAACGCGTCATAAAACTTTCAACAAAGGGCTTGGCACCATATGTGAGTGGCTAACAGGACACACCGGAATTGCTGGTAACGACATCGCTGCCGTGGCTGCCCGGTCCAATAGCCACAGAGAAGCCCGAACGGTTAAAATGTCCTTTTTCAAAACAGACGCTAAGAAAAGTTTATTTGGCTCGCATGACGAAACACACTTGTTGATCTTCCCCGTACCTCTATATCTGCCGTCCACATATACGCTGGATCATTTCTTAAAGCTACAATTGACGCCACAAAGACCCCGCCCCGATGCGACGTTGTTGCGCCGCCTCAGGCTCGAGGTAGCATTTACAAAGGCTTACTAGTCCCCCTTTAGGATGGCCGAGACGCTTAAGAAGACGCTTGCGGAAATGAACAGACTATCCAGCAATTTCTTTTTTTTTTTTTGCCTTTGCCGCCGGTGCGACATCTAGCGTGGACCTCTCTGATGGCATTAAACCGCTTGGACTCGAGACTGTTTTCGGAAGCGAATATTGTTCGGCCATGGGCGTTGCGCGCCACTGGCGCAGAAAAAAGCATTACATTTAACACACAGCCCAAAGTTTCTTGCTAAAGTTACTAGAGGAAACTCTGGCGCTACGATCGTTCAGCCACCGTAGCAAGGATGATGTGCATGGATTTGTCCAATATTCGTGCTTGTGGCTTCAAACGTATTGGTGGCTTTATTCACTGTGGGTTATGTGCAATTATTTGCCTAAATTTGGAAGCAATGCGGCTTTTCCACACCCAAAAGGCAATACGTCTCTGTGGAGATTCATTACCATTCCAAATTGTTGCATTTAAAAGGCAATATTTTGTTGAAATGAATTGAATTGCAAACTACCAAAACCCCTTGAAGACAACGGTGCAAATTTTAGGCGCATCCCAGTACCAATCGTCCCTTCCGTGCTGGCTGGTTCGCCATACTTGTAGATAAAAGCGCAAGGGCTCCCTGCATTAGGTTCTTATATGGAAACGCTGTGCTACAGTCAGTACTGGTACTTGTGGACTTTAGGCCTAACGTCCACAAGTCTCGCTGATCATCTATATACTCAGCGTGTATCGTCATGTGTTCGTGACTCTACTCCTCTTTCTTTCATTTCGCCACCGCGCGCCCTTCCCCCGAAGCGCGGACATAGAAGCGGACGAACTTCTGGCTAACCTTCCTGCTTTTCCTTTACTTGTCCTACTCGAACCGTTGCAACTCACTAAAAGTCCTTGAAACTTGTCTAATTCGGTGTTTGCTTCTTTTAGAATATAGTGCGGTGACATTTTTTAAAGATCTTCAAATATTAGCTATGCCGGAGCAGACACTAAATAGCTGTGACCTCAAGACGTACTGGCGTTAGAACGCCAGCGCCTCATTGCGATCTATTGTATCGCTTTTGCTCATTTTTTTTTCTTTCATAGCCTCATCTTGTGGCAAGAGTTGCTTTTTTGACACTATAGAATTGTAATTTACTAAAGCGGCCAAAATTAATTTTTTCTTTAATCTACCTCGAAAGTGTCGGGCTAATTGCTCCATTGCCTTCCATGTATGCGTACGTTGCTTTTGTGTGGGTGAAAGTGAAGTGAATAATTTAGTACACAGTTGCAGCTTTAACACCCCTCCCCCCCCCGCCCCCCTCCGTGATTTCTCTGCGCTGTTCCGGTCGTGTGGCACCAGTGTGTAAACAAGGCAGGCGTTACATTACTAATTAAATGTTCCTTTTTTCCTGCTTGCCTCAGCTAAGTCGGAGTGGTCGATACTTACAGTATTTGGGCACGTCTTGTAGCAGCAGTCGTCGACGTCCTTATAGCTTAAGAAAAGCTGACTGCAATGATATTACTTCTAAAGAAATCTCAGGAGTTCCGCAAAGTGTGCATATCAGAAAGGAAAAAATGTCGCCTAAGCTAACCCAAGGAAGAAAGTGATCATTTCTGCATAATAAATCGCACAGCTCAGTCAAGGAAACCATTTATTGAGAGACCACGCCAGAGAATAGGAAGGGGTGGTTTTCAAGTTGCGAAAGCACTCGTGCAAACCGCGTGCAAACCGAGACATAGAACAGTAGATGGAGTGGGGAAGTGAGTACGCAAACATTAGATCACCAGGGGGCACGCCATATATTTTTAGGACAGAAATGCATCCATTGATCATATAACCTGCGTCATGATGCAGAAAATAATAGAAAAAACGTTGCAGTAGAGACGGCTTAGGCTCTGCGACCACCTCTGATTCCCTGATGAACGCCGTTTAGGTGTTCGCCCATCACCCTTATAATTCATTTTTTTTTGTCTTTCTTTCAATTTTCCAACTTCCCCGCATTCTCCTGCCCCCGTGTAAGGCGTAGCCTATTCAACTTTCCTATCTTCGCTCTTTTTTTTTTCTCTCTTTCTCTATCTCCGGCATCTTGAAGCAACGGGTGAAAAACTCAACGCAAGGTCACCAGCCAAGCTCACCTTGACGACGAGTCCCTCCAGGTCGATGTCGTACTTGAGCGCGAAGTGAAGCTTGCCGCATGTCGTTGCCTGTGACGTCATGTCCGTAGACTCACGCCTCGACTCGCCGGAAGTGACGCCCTCCTGGTCGTAGAGTTCCGGCTGTATGGCCCCGACGGTGCCGTGGCTCTCACGTTGTTGCATGTTGCACACTGGACAACGCAATTTGCAAAAGGAGGGAAAGAAAGCATAAGATGCCTTCCAACATCTGCAGCCCGTCTGAAGACTGCTATAGAACGTGGATGAATGTGTCATAACTACTGCAAGCATTTTCGCATTAGCAGGAAGGCAGCGAGCAAAAAAAAAAAATGATATCGGGTAGCACGAGCATCAGGTCCAATTCATGCCTATTATCACTAACTATCATGTGGTTAGAGGTGTTCTGTGTTTAACGAACCGATGTGAAATGCTGAAAATTCGGGATCACCAGATTTTCGTATTATTCAGGAAGACAAACTGACCAGGAAAATTGAAATTTTCATGTAAATTTTTCATGCTTCTCAAAGTCAGTGCTGTTTGTACTACTCCCGCGGGGGGGGGGGAGGTGATGGAACCTAGCTAGTACGCCAAAACGGAGAATCTTTTAGGCAAAAAGTTATACTTCCCCATGTTCGGGCTTTATTTTTGACAATCCTGTTTGGGGCAAGCTTATACAAGTTCTGCTTCAAAATGTTGGACACCAACTTTCAAGAAGCTGAACCAAACTCCTCTGCCACATTTTCACTTGCATGCAGTTTCGTGGCATATCTATGCGTGGGAGACATGCCAACACAAGTTCTGTTATTCTTGCCAACCAATACGCAGTCCTCAAGTTAGCGTATGAGCTCAGTGCCGACAGGAGTAGGCACACAAAGCCCTGATTTACTGAATTGTTTAGCTCACACTTTTCTTTATACACTCGTATAGTCACCGGCACGCCAATTTCGTAGTGCGCTAAGCCTCATAACGTTGCATCGGAATGTGCCGAACACACGCTTGTCATAAAAAGCAGAAGCCACTGTACCGCAAAATTTTTTTCAACCTGGCTTACTGTTGACCAAGCATTCTTTAAGCAATGTCTGCTTCAACGCAGCGTGGAATGAGAAAAGACGATGGCAATACAATGCACATTGTGTTGCCGTCTTCATATCGCTCAGAAGCTGACGTGTTGTAGCTCCTGCAGCAGCTCGGCCGAGAACAAACGCGCACTAATGTCTAACGCATTTGAAATCTTTCCTCGATAGGGTTTTACTGAGGGAGTGGGTAACACGTTCACGCACTGCACATCTAACAATGTATCACCAAGGATCGCCACATTCGCACTCTTTTGAAATTACCTTCGAATGGCACAGTTGTGGAGAGATCAAGACGGTGCGACAGCTGCCTCTGGAAGGTCAGATGGCGGGTAGGCACGGTCGGGAGCGTAATCTGCCTCAGGGGAGCCACCTTCTTGCCGGCACTCTCTTGAACCCCGTCCGCCACTACTTCCTTCATCTCGGGAAGGCTATGGCTGATTGTGATTGACGGTACGTTAGAAGAGCTGGGAGACCTGAAACAACAACAACAAAAAAACAATCGTTTAAATTAGCGAGGGCCTTGGGGACTAATTTAATGAACGAAATGTGGACGATGATTTGGAATACATCATGTACTCGCCTAGATATCAGAGCGGTGTACGGCCGCAATACCCGCAGTGGTAAATCATACCTGGCGCTGTTAACTGTAGACCACAAACCAATTATAAACAGGGGTACAACAAGGAATCTAGCCGGAGCTAACCTTTCGACTAAACTACTTGTGTCTATCGGCACTGAAAGGAACGCAGTTGCTGCCTTGACGCATTTGCTGACCTATACGATGACGATGCTCCTTGTTTACACGTTGGCTTCAGCGACATTCCATGTTCGAGTACTGCTGATCACCTGAAGCATCCATGCTGCTATGAACTTCCTTCTTGTTTCAATAAACGAATAATGTTACTTCACGAGACTTCAAAATGCTCAAGTTCTGTTTTCTGCTTTCCTGTGTCCACGCTGTACTTAATCAGACATTAGTGTAGGTGTTAAAATTGTTTAAAACTCTGACACATTTTATGAGGAGGTTTCATATCGAACCGCTTTGGCTCATTCTAGCTTGGCGGGATTGAAAGGTGCCGTACAAGGTGACATTTTAAGAATGAGGAATGTCACTACAGCGCAATGAAAATATTACTTGTCAAGTGCCAAATTCCATTTTAATGAAAATTTGCGGTTTATTGCATCTACAAATCAGAACCGTAATTTGTGAGGTGACGCTTCTCTGACGTAGTTTTCCTGTCGTCGTAACATCTAGCAGATTCTTTTTAAGCCAGCTTTTCTTAACAAAAGATGTGCTCGCAAAAGCGCAATGTAATCATTGGGCGTCTTTTGCACTTCGCCCCCATAAAAATACAGCCGCCGCGGCCGGGATTTGTTCCCGCGACCTCGTGCTTAGCAGTTCAACACCACCCGCTAAGCCACCGCGGTAGGTGTCAAAACAGGCAAAAGAGAGGCAGGAACGAAGAGGGAAAGGTAGGGAGGTTAAGCATGGACGCGTCCGATTGGCTAACCTACACTTGTGGAGGGGATAAGGGGAAGCATATATATGAGAAGAAAAATAATAAGGATAATATTTTATGTTGTTGCCACCTAAAAGCGCTGTTTCGGCTTGCATGACAAGCGATGAAGCGGGTTAACGTTCTCATAGCCTCTCTTATTACCTCGGGGCGATCTTGACGTGGACGGGGCTGTCGTTAAGCACTTTCGGCTTGAATTGGAGGTTGTCGTAGAGGCGCCGGTACGTCAGGTATGTCACCACAAGCACCACGGCAAACACAAATATGGCCGCCAGTAGCAACAGTAGCAGTGACATGTCCGCCGGATCTGCAATAAAAAAAAAATAAGTACAGAAATAGTGGCTTCGTGATCGTTTATTTCTGACCAATACACCAAACAACAGAGGCGAGTGATAAAGCGAAGTCTGGGAAGTTAGTAAGGCTGGGTCCTGTTGGCTACCCTACACTAGTGAAGTTGGAAAGGGGACTGCGACTTGAGAACAAGGATCTAAGTTTACAGCACACACGCAAAACATACACTCAACGGAGAGTTTCAGCGTTCAATTCACCACAAGCGGTCATATAGGCTGGTGCACTTTAAGAGACGCAGTAGCATCTTTCTGGCTTTGCTCATTGCAGACGCATGGGGATATTATGTAAAAGGCTTGTCATCTATTGCAATTGCCATGAAGTTGTTCGAAGGAAACGCCTGTTGCCGTCGTATGGTGGCAGGTTACATACGAGGTGTTTTAATGTTTTTACTGCGCAAACGTATCACATAATGGAACCATCCGCGATACAAATTAGAAATGAACAGACGTTCGCAAAGAAAACGCCTTTTCGCAAGAGACACAGCAGGGTATCGTCACGCCAAGTAAAACTAGATAAAAGGTGCAACTGCATGGTATTTCCGCGGCCATCGGGGCGCTGCGGTATTTTCGACAACGAAGGTGCCCGAAAGCTGCCCTGGAGGAACATGAAGATAATGAAAGCGCCTAGATTTCTTTGCTGAGAGCAGACGCAGCGCGGCACCTCAGTGATCTTGTCCGTATCATCACATTACAGGGGCCCTGAGACACTTTTACACTTGCGATGTTCTGCATCAGGATGTGTTCCTTTGTTATCAAGCGGTGAATGCAAAAAAAAAAATAATCACGAAAATAGACGTAGTCAGACAACAGCTATGAAGCTTACAATTTGAAAACAAGAAGCAGCTGACAGAAACGTACAGGTACATGCTCTCGCATTTCGCTCCATCTAGAGAGGACTTACACTGTTTCGCATCAAAACTCGGCTTACATCCTGCATTACCTAAATCTTTCTTTTCATTGTGGCCTTCCCACCGCAAGCCGCAGTCGCGATATTTCAATGGGGTCTTTACCGTGGTTACAGTAACTACGTGCGGGAGTACAGAAAAAATAAAGCTTTCATCGTATTTAACAACGCCGACTTTGTAGCGTCCATTACTGGTAAAGCTGAGTTCTCCGCACGTTTCACCAGCAAGCGTGTACGACGAGTTGCGATTCAGACGAGACACGCATACGGGCCCGGTCCCGAGCCTGACTGTATATGGTGGCGACATCTAGTAGGGGCGCCTGCAAACGCACCTTGGCCATCGGATGTTTGTAAAAAATACACGGAATCAACTTTATACACTGCTCACATGTACCGTGCTACGGAAAAATGCTAATTCTTGCATTATGTTTTGACTGTAGACAATTGGACAGTGCACCTAATGTCAGATGCAAATGAAACGAATTCATATTGCGCAAATATGTGCACATCTTGGCAGGTTTAGAATGTATAGAAGATGTACTCATTTTTCAAGTCGTCTTCGTATGGACGCCATAAACGTGCGCAATGTATTCTTAACGCGCGAGCTAATCTAAACGAACAGCATAAGTCACGCGCATTTTCGTCACATAGGTGGCCGAAAATTGTTGATGTATGACGCCGCAATTGGTACTGAAACTAATTTCAGGAGCAAATTAAGATAACAAATGCTCCGATTTCGGCACTTTCACTGACCCTGGAGGAATCATCATGTTTCACAGTAAGCAAATGTGGAATGAAAGCAACATGCATAACTTCGGGCGTGGGGCCCCCTTAAGGAATTTAGTGGCTTTCACGGGAGCTCCCTAACCGACGCCTATAAAGGTCGTGTACCCGTAAACTGTATCGCTCCTCACCAGAGGTTTGAAATCTGGCTTCACATGTCCGTAACATTTTAAATAGAAGAGAATACTGAGCCATAGTGAGCAAACGCAAGCACAGTGCCTGGTTTAGAGTATCCGTTCAGCGGCCACTAACCTCTGTTCACAGAGAAGAAAACAGAGGGAAATGAAGTTTTATCTCAACTCAGACAAGCTTGTCTTTGTTTAAGAAGTGTTTCTCATTTTACTAGAACACATACAGAGACGAAGTGCGAGAAAGGGTTACACCGCTCACGGACGCACACACAGTCCCGCATATACGCGTATACTGATGTCCGAACACAAGCCCATGATACAGCTCCGATGAGCTCCGTCTTCCGGACTTCACTTATGCTCTTTAGCTAGCTCCGCTGTAGGTTTTTGTAGCCTGTGACGTTTCTTATCTCTTTTATTCCTATTCCTATCATGTGAAAAGAGTAGCCGTCACCAATATAGGTGAATATATGTCCCGATTTCATTTCTTTCTCAATAAAAAATAATAACTGAGTTTAAATAAAATGCGTTTACAAGCAAATGAGATTACACAAAAGTACTGTGCTAGTCATTTTTCACTGACTGTTGCCATCTTACTTCGCCGCGAAAACTATGTGGGCCACAGTAAACACGGCCACTCACTCACAATGTCACTGGCGGACCATGTAAAAGTAATGCATCTACAACTTCAATACACGAGTAGCAAAGTCAGCAATACGCGCAAAATTAGGCTCCTTCTACGCAACAATAGCCAGAAATGTATGGTGTTCCGACAGATACGCATTTAAATGGCTTCTCTGATTGTTATTTCGGTCTACAAATGAAATTCAGTACCTACCCAGCACGCAAGGGTGAGTGAGTAAGCCTCATTGTTGTGAACTTATGTACTGTACAATATTCTCAGCCACTCTTTCTATGCCGAAGATTCTGTTTCCATGGTACAGGAAAACGATCACGCCGGATAGCATCCATCGGCACTTAAGGTTAATAGTTAGGACAACTGGGCGTGAAATTCTTTGCTTGATTGTTTCTTTGTTTGTTTTTAGTTTCAAAGCTGCACATTCAGAGTGTCCATGGATCCCGCGACGAATGCATAGTCCATAATGTGATTAAACCATTGTGTCGTGTTCGCCTTAACGTTGCTAACGCAACATAGCTCTTGTGTAACGTTAGACCGGTGGACTACGACTGAGCCCTGCATTCTATAAACGAGAGCAGATGCAACATTTATTTTGCTATTGCAGCCTCTTTACACGCCAACGGCTGGCCGTATTGTCTGCACTAAATATACCTTAGGAATTGCACTTTCACTTCCGTGTCAGTATAGCGCTATGACTTCAATTGATGCCGATAGTGTTGCACGAAGGTTACGCCAAGTCACAATCTGCGTAGATAGCCTGCGTGGCTCCTGTGGATCCCTACCGGTATGCCGGATCGAAGCTGGCGATCTTGCGAACGAAGGGGCCGACGAAGATTATCTCGGCTTAGACCGGTAGCTTGCCTTAGTGGCACGCACAACGTTATCTACCATAGCGTTAGTATATGTCTTCATAAATGAGCACGAAATGTAATCGGGATTGCTAAGGCAAACCTTACCTCGCCTTCAGCGAAGTCGTTACCATGAACATCGCAATGACCCGGAAACCTTCTAAATTGCCCATTTCGCAAGCTGCAATCGCAAAATTCGGCCATTTATGAATCCATCACGCTTTATTGCCTTATAACAAAATTAGGATACGTTGCAGCAAAAATATATAGGTTCTTATGCAAAAAAACAATACACTACTTAGTGCACCTGGGCAGCCGCTTTATTCCTACATATGTATTTATACAGGGTGTCCGAAATACCATGCACGAAGATTTAAATATATGTAAATGAGACGTAGCTGGAGAGAACCAAGCTAATGTCGTTTGTCATCGCTTGGAGATACTCAGATTATATTTTTTTTACATTCTGCCTAATGAAATTCTGCCTAAATAATTATATGACTTTTAAAATATGGTAGTTAGATTAAAGGTGTCCATAAGAAAATTGTAATGCAACGTGAAGAATTCTCCCTACAGCTTTCTGTTGCCTTATACGTGCTACATAAAAGTGCTTTTGCGAACGTGAAGGAAACCCGCGAATACATGGAAGGTGCCTCGAGCGGCCAGTCGCTTGGCAATTTTGCGTGTATTCGCAGGCTTGCTTGGCGCTCGGAAAAACGCTTTCATGTAACACGTATTTATAAGCAACAGAAAGCTGTATCGGAAGTTTTTCATGTCGCTCTACAATTTTCTAATTGATACTTTTCTTGTAATTACAGTATTTGAGAACTTGATTAATTAATTAAGGCTCATTGTGCGATTAGGCTTAATGCGAAAATAAAGATAATCTGAGCATCTCCAAGTGACGGCAAATAACATTACCTAGGTTCTGCCCAGCTACGCGGCATTTGCATATATACAAATCTTGGTGTATGATAGTTGGTGCACCCTGCCTAGCGTCGATGTTATAGCTTTCGTTAACTTGAAAATTAACTTTTAAGTGAAGATGTAATGAGTAAATGAGCAAAGAGCTGTGAGCTACGATCTTTATCGGAGGCGGGGAAGGATATGAAGACGTAGCTGCTTGGATGTGTGGCACGTGAACTTTATGTGTCGTTAGCCCGAGTGTTGACAGCTTGCCCCTTCGCTGCTAGCGGAACCTTTGCTTGGAATTTATCAGTTCTCGTCAGTAGAGAAAACAATTTCTCCCATCGAGTGGGGTTTAGGAAAAAGACAGAAACCCAAGTCGGGTTATCTATTTGCTTCTTTGTATAGCTGTTCTTTAAGCTCGCGCATGTGCGCTGTCGAGGATAAGAACAAACGACGCGGGAACAATCTGAATTTCACTTCACATCAACACAACAAAAGAAAACACACAGATCCTGCTATTCTGCCGCCATAATAAAGATAAAGTTTCTCCTTCTGGGTTTCTACGGAGTCGGCCCGAATACTCCAGCCACCTGCCACGTTACGAAATGGCAACGCTTCTGGAAGCGTTATTCGTGAACGGCTTTTAGGCGGACAGAACGCGATGCGATGTTTACTCTATATATTTTAGCAGCGTACTTGTTTTGCTGAGGCGAAAGGTGGCACTAAAATTTAACCCGACGTTCGTGATTGATTTTTACCTCTCCTATTCCGCTTTTTTGTTCAATTTTTTTTTCTTAGCCAGAATACTTACGCTCGCACCGCATCAAATGTCCTGTCGTGTCCGCTACGTTGCTCATCGATTCAAGCGCGCTATCGCTAAGCGCTGCTTATTGTGCGTCGTGTGTGTGCGCGCGCGCAAACGTGATCCGCTCATTTCTTCTCGTTATTTCTGCACATTCACTGGACAGTCAAATGCAGTGGAAAAGTCGCCCGCGAAAGTTGCCTACGCGTCCCATATCATCGAGTGAATGAAGTCAAAAATATTGCCGGTACGCCAAGCGTAGAAAGCACAGGAACGAAATGCTGCGCGAGCGATAAACACGACAATCTTCACTCGCGTAAAGGTCGGCCACCCCTAAGGGCAACGACCTTTGGTTTCACGGCCGGCCGCGGCTGTCGCAATCAACCCTAGCAGGAGTAAACATTATTTTTTTTTTTGAAACCTAGGTCGTTCAAGAGGGAAAAGAAAATACTTAGAGAAAGTTTACGAGAAATTGAGATTTTCAAACCTTACATTTTGTTTGAGATGAAAGGACGATTTTGCTTCAATGGAAGATTAATGGAGCGGAAAAGCAAACGACTTGTCTTAAAGCGGACGAAGGACCACGGGTGTACTCTCTCGCTAGGGGACACAGCACTTTCAATGAGTAATCAGGGTTGCTCTTGCTGGCTTTCTGACAACTCATAAAATTTTCATGAACAGCCGCAGCAGAAGTGAAATGTCGTGCAGAGCACACTGCTCCGTGTGCTTTGCATGAAGCAATTCTAGATTTTGAGGCACTTGCTGCATGACAAAAAGAAATGTATACCCTTTTCAATGCAGACATAGAGCCCCTTTTGTCACGCTTACGCGACCTAGTAAATTTCCTGCGGCGCTCGGAAAGTCTTCCTAGAAAAAAAATGAGAGAACGCACAGAATCGCCACGGTAAAGCTCAAGCCCTATTCTACGAGCATGGAAGTCAGAAGGATGTTTGCAATCCGAAAAAAAAAAGGGTTTCTTTTCACTGCATGTAGACGCCGCTATTATGCTAAGCCGGGCTTCAGACACGCCGTGGGGATTCTTCTCGGGAGTAGCGATGACACTATCCTTCGAACGTATGGTTAAAGTCGCAGATAAGCGCAATCAGCGTTAAGACTGTTGATTTCAAGACGGCAGTCCTTACAATTTCATTCCCCAGAACGCAGGCTTCTTTGCGTTCGGAGAGCAAACAGATGAATCACAGAAAGTGCCAAGCCTTCGCCTTGTACGTGTTGCCACTGCTTCAACAATTCGGTGCGGGGCTTCCGTGTGTTCAAAAGAGGGCAGACAGACCATGGGGGCGTCCTTTAAACCGCGCATGGTCCATGCCGATGCAGCACTCTATCGGTCTCCCGTCATAAAGAAAGCAGAGAAATATTGTAACGTCTTCGTCAAGCTGCATTTTCGTTCAGCTGGGACGGTACGACGCTGGCAGTGAGAATGGCGCCTGCAGGCGGCTTGAGCGCCAGGTTAAGAATTTAATGTGTTCGGCAGAATAAGAAAAAAAAACAAAGCTATTTAGGTCGTAAGGACAAAAACAATAGACGGTTTGCAGTTAGCTATTAGCGCTGTATTTCAGGCCAAGCAGCTCTACGTTCAATTTTGCGGTTGGCTTAGCATTGCTTCGTAGTGCCTTTAGCGACTACGTAAGAGTTAATATTGCGACATGTTCGCGTGGGCTACAGTGAGTTTTTTTTACAGACACACATCTTTATATGTGCATTGCTACGTGTACATAAAACGCAATAAAATTCCACTATATGCCCCGTTGTTAGTTATATTTCTTTCTTTTATGTGGAAATTCCTTCCCTTAGGTAAGCGACAGGGTAACAACAGTGACTGCAAAAATGCCCCCCTTCTGGCTGGAATCTTATTGAAAGAAGGCTAGGGTTGTCAGTTCACTATATCGCGAAATACGGAATACTAACAGAATAATTTCTTACATGCACGAATCTCATGCTTTCACCGACCAAATCCTCCTCTACAGACAGGCCAGGGATGGCGTTAGAAACCTCGAGCCTCTGGAAACGCCACCAGCCGAAATTTCGACACGAGAAGGGCACCCCGTTCCGAGGGTGAACTCCATAAAAATTTTAGGACTTTTAATCAATGCCAAAAGGCTCTAATGCAGAAGCTCTATACAAGCTAGGTGCGCAGGCGAACAATATACTAAGACTTATCAATACAATCACAAGCAAAATGGGAGGACCCAAAGAGTACGACCTACTCAGAGTTTTCCAAGCTTTTCTTCATCAGTAAAATTACTTACACGGCCCCATTCCTCAAATGTAGCAAAATAGAAAAGAACAAACTCGACACGCTCATCGGTTCCGGCGTCAAAGGAATGCTCGGTATTCCACAGTCCACTAGCACGATAAAGCTATTGAAGCTCGTAATTCACAACATCACAGACGAATTAATCCAAGCACAGTTTATTGCACAGATTTTCAGGCTTTCGTCAACTAAGCCGGGCTATAATATTCTTGATGAAGCTGGTATGCTCCCTATAGAGGCACTGCTTGACAGATGCCCCCTGTCTAAATTTGCCCGCGAGGTTATAAAGTTAGCGCCTGTACCAAGGAACAACCACGGGATATATAATGAAGGTCGCAGAAGAGCGCGGGCTAGAACCATCCTTCAACGAACCGATCCTTACGGGGCATATACATTCTTCGTCGACGCCGCCAAATACGGCAGCGAAGACAGGTTTGCAATCTCGGTCGTTGACGTGCGCGGAGCACTTATCAGCGCGGCGTCAATCTACACTAAACACGCGAACGAGGCGGAGGAAACCGCGATAGCGTTGGCTCTTCAAACCGAAAAAGGCCCGTCGACCATTTTCTCCGACTCACGCACGGAGGTCAGGGCTTCGTCGTCCGCTCTAGTTTCTAACCACGTAGCTGGCATCGTCAACAGATCCCTTCGTAGTACTACGGGCGAAGAAACTGGAGGCCACAGCATAGCGAGGTTCTCGGCCCGCGTGATCGATATAGCTAACCACGCGGGTTGCAACACTAACGAGCAGGCTGACTGCCTGGCGCGTGAATCCACGAACCGCGCCCGAGCTAACGATCTGGCTCGCCCACAGGAATGCCCCCTTCAATATTCCTCTTACCACCTATCACGTAATTACGTCGCATTACAGACAAAGCAGGAGGAAATTCCCTCCCCCCAGCCGGAAACTGAGCAGGGCTCAGGCCGTTACCTTTAGGCTCTTACAGACGAGATCGTAACGCACACCCAGAGAGCTTAGCTGTATAGACCCTAACTTCCCGCATTCGTGCTCCAAATGCAGTCAAGCATGCTGCTCCTTCGACCCCATGCTCTGGCTGTGCCCGTACAATGCGGGCTCCGAACTTCAAAACAAGTCCAAATAGGACGCCTTGCTTAAGAGCTTGAAATTTACGCACCAACTACAGGCTGTCCAGAGGGCTCGCGACGCCGCAGAGAGTCACCACCTCCCGGTCCCACCAACCTGATTCCCCGCAATCAAGCTCCTCAGGACACTTCAATAAAGTTTTTGTCAATTGTCAATCACCTTCTCAGAAGACGTTAGTTTCATATCTGTGAGGATGAGGAACATGGAAACGATGCCACGCCTACGATCATATTGTGTAAGAACCAACCTCTGTATGTGTACCTCCTAGTCACCAAACTATAGTGTTTCTCTGGGGATGACTGTATTGCGCATATCACGTGTGCGCTCAGCGAACGCGAAAAGATGCACCTACGGTAATAGCGCTATTTTAATAGTGGCGTCTTGTGTTGCGTGTCGCACTTGATTATGTGTTGTGTTTGCCTTTCGTTGTTTAATAACTTTGGATCAAGGGGAGAGGTTAGGCTAAATCTGAGCAGGCTAACACAAGACACAGTTAGGAAATTGAGGGTACCTATTTCCCACTGTAAGGTAAAAACATATCCCGCAGACGTAGCTGCATACTACGCCTACATAAAAGAAAGCATTAATAGAATTAAAGAAAGAACGCGACCGGAATAAACGTCCTATATACAATTGTCTTAATAGAATTTAATGCACATTATGCAATAAAAATACAGCCGTACGCGCACGAACGAATGCCACATGGTTCTAAGGTCCTAAAAGACACCACAAAATGTTAGAGGCCACAAAGAATAATATATCAAAGCAAATTATTTCGATTACTGACATAAAAATTGCTGAGGGCTATCTGTAATCAAAATTCTGTTTAGCGAGGCATGACTGACGGCGACGCATTTTGGTTACTGAAAAATGTGTCTATTGATGCGGCGAAACTGCACAAGCAAACGTACACTTGATCGCCCATACTGCGAACACTGCACCAGAAAAAGTTCAACAGGGACCTCCGGGCCCACGCTAAAGAAAGACGAGTTTTAAAGACAAGCAAAACGCTCACCTAACATCAAGCGAAATAGCGCAGCTCGCTGCGCCGACAAACGTCGCAGTTGCTGCGTCGGGCTTCACACGAGACGCGATATAAATTACGAGTTTAAAGACACAGAAGCGGGAATAAGGACGTGCTAGGCTGCGTCGTCCGACGTGACCGTCGTTGTAGCTGTCGCATACCGAGTTACCACTTCGGCCATGCTTTTAGGTGAAATGTTTATCGTATTAGAGGTCGCCACGTGTTCAACACGCGAGGAAGAATTGCGCGTGTGCGATAAGGAGAGTTGTTTCTCCGCAAGTCTCACAGCTGCACAATATTTTACGCACGAGAACGATGTATTGGAAGATGTTTCTTCTGAGGAGTAGTTCACTGTTGTAAACAGTAAGCATGGCAGAGAACCGTTGATTCGTAAAACAAGAAAAATAACCTGCACCGTTTCCTTGTGGGAGACGTCGGTGTTCAAGGATAGGCCAGAACTTGTGAAATGCCATGTGCGATAGCTTGAGTGGGACCGCTGCTCTGCCTGTAGCTCGTAATAGAGACCAGGCAACGTTCGCGAGGCACCAGCTCATGCCGCTGTCTTATGAGGTCACGCAAACTTTGTACGTAAACACGGCCTCATTAGAGTCCTACTTGCAGAAATGTGATCTGCGTTGCGGGAGAAATTTCTAGTTCCCTCTAGGAATTAATTAAGAAGCTAGTGTCGTGCTTCGAATACTTCGACAAATACAGCGCTCCAAACGGTGATAACAAACGCTACAGGAAGGTTTGCCCGGGACCGCGCTGTCCTTTCACGTATATTCAATGCCGCAGCAGTTGCAACTTCGTTGGAGAAAGTGAACTATCGAATGAGCTCGCGAAAAGGCTAATGACATCAGGAAATTGGTGTCAGTTGTGATATGTAACTTAATTTCTTGTGTTTCGTTCTTTTGTTCCCTGCTTTGTTTTACAGTGAAGCTGCGTATGGCCCGCCGATTCGCCCATCCATACGTCTGCCGCTTGTACACCGAAAACTCCTCAGGCGCAACCCCGTGCGCAGGAGCGAAAAAAAAAAGGAACAGAGGCAGGAGATTGGCTGCACTAGTATTGATGTCATTGCTCTCCGTCGCAGCCGAGCACACGCGCAGCAGTTTCTCTCCGGCTCCGATATGAATCGGCCCCGCGTCAGACGTGCTCGTGAGGAGCAGGCAGCCATCGATTAACAATTCTGCGAGCACAAGCGGGAAAGAGCTAATTGACACCTTGCCGATGCTGCAGCCCGGGCAGAGGAACTGGCTCCCGCAGCCGATCGCAAGCAGCAACTGCGTACGGAGGCTCCGGCCATCTACCAAGCTGTCGTATAATGAACTGTCGGGATTCCATGGAGTGATCAACATCGGGGCCGCATGTCTCAGCTTCGCTGGTTAAGCTGTACGGACTGCCTGAGGAGTGATTTTTTTTAAAATGCTGTCAGTCGTGACGGCCTTTTATAAAAAGAGAATGAATCCGCCCGCATATGTCTAGCTTTCTCTCTTCGCTTCCTGGACATTTTTCCCGCTTAAATATGCGAATAATCACAGAAATGAATTATTAATTCATTAACGGAATGAATGAACGGATGTGTAGTACTGAATAATCCACAACGGAAGCACAGGTGATTGCTTGGTGGAGTAACGCCTATCTTGATGAAACTGCAGAGAGTGGGGTCAAAGGCTCACGAACAAGTTCACGCACCGCACTAAAAAGACAGGGACAAACAAAAAACGACAACACACGGCGCTATGCATAGATGTCTCTTGTCTGTTCCTTTATATTTAGCGCTACAGTACTTCCCAGGATCACATACCAACTAGCCCGAATAAATGCCTTGGACAAGATCACAAAGAACATCCCCTTGGAATGACGAAGCACAATACATTGTTGCACGAAGACTCGCGTTCATTCTTATCAGTAATTTATCCCGTAACTGGGACAAAAAAGCGATTTCTATTGGTATTATTACCTGTTTTCGGAAAGATGTCGGCGCTTGTTGAACGGCTCCGGCTCCTCATCATCTCCGAATTCAGCATCATTATTATTATCATCAACAAACTATTTTTGTGTCCGCTGCAGGGAGAAGGCCTCTTGCACTGACCTCCCATTAAGCTTTCACCATCCCACATAACTTCCTGCCGTTCTCGACTGCACTTCCATTCCCTTGGCAGCCATTCCGTAGCTCTAATGGCCCGCTACTTGTCTGCCCTACACTTTACATGACCTGCCCAGCTCCATTTTCTTCTCCTAATATCAACTAGAGTATCGGCTATCCCCATTCGTTCTCTGATTCCCACCACACTCTTCTTGTCTCTTAAATTTACGCCTAACACGCTTCTTTCCATCGCTCTTTGCACGATCCTGAACTTGTTCCCTAGCTTCTGTGTTAATTTACAAGTTACTGACCCATATATCCTAATTTACAGATGTGTTTAGAATGACGGCAGCGTTTTAAACAAAGAATATCGAGAAGAATATAGTGACAAAACCTCGAATGTTATACACACAACATAAGTAGAGAAAAAGAAATCTTTCTGAGCAGTTCATAAAATTGAAGAATTCATGTTGAAGCAGAAACCTTCCCTTTCAACAACGTGTAGGTGTTAATAATGTGACACGGTCGAATATTAACAGTGTTAGGTGCTTGAGGATAAATATTTATGGTTGTTTCTTATGCATATTTTCTACAGCGTGGATACTAAGGCATTGCGTGCCGCGGAATTTTGTTTCTGCATGGTATAGAAAGAATAAGAGGGAATACACACACGGCGCATTCCCTGAAATGCATTATATAGCATGGCTTCTAGCAGATGCATAAGTTAATAGTCGGGCCGGCGCGGTTAGGCTGTACACAACCTTAATCTACTTCTCTCCTATGCGTTGGGATCCTTGAACAACGAGGCGTGCAAAGACATCTTTGACGCCGATGGGAGTCATGAAATATGCCATATGGCAGTTTTGTTGGCCCTTGGCTTAGACTAGGACGCCTATCGGTACACAAGTCGATTCCAATCTCAAGTGCAAAAGAGGGTCACCGTCGCGACCGGCCCACACGTACACGTATATGCGAATGCCATGAACACGTGTTATGCTGTGTATTCGCTATTGTTCTTGTGCCGACTCAAGTGCGCAAGAAGGTAATCGGGAATGCATTGGCTTCGGCGATTACTGCGAGCTTGCAAATAAGCCGAGAGAACCGCGGTTCAAAGTTTCCTGCAGGAAACACGGGCGGCCTACAAGCGGATTTGCATCTTCGATGAAAAGGCCGGGCCCCGGGGCGATTAGAGACCGCCATTCCATGAGCATTGTACATGACTGCCATTTGAGGAGCGCTGTCCTTGGAAATGAAATGAGCCGGATATTGATGGCACTCTCAAATACATGTCCCAACTGCTTACACTTGTTTCCGCAAACAGATTCACGAAGCACCAGTTTCAGTATCGCACAAAGGCCGGTTCAGGGGGAACTCTACAAACGCACGTTTTCATAATGAGG
Source organism: Dermacentor variabilis (assembly GCF_050947875.1). Classification (NCBI taxonomy): domain Eukaryota; kingdom Metazoa; phylum Arthropoda; class Arachnida; order Ixodida; family Ixodidae; genus Dermacentor; species Dermacentor variabilis. Next base: position 73,225,755 of record NC_134578.1, read on the forward strand.
CGGCTCGGTGAATGAGTCATACTGCTGCCCCGAGCAAGCTATCCGGTCGCATCACTATAACATCAGCATGCTAATGCGCCAGTGTCCTAAGATTATTGGCGCTCGTGGAAGAACACCAGGTTGACATAAATTAGTTCCGAGGCTTCGACCAAGCTTTCGAGCTTTTCCAAGGTATAGGTTCGCCAACGAACAAACTGAAACTTACATCAGTCAATCCCTAACCATTTGCAAGCAGCTGTGTTTTCCATGAACTTCCGTGTGCATCAGGCTAATGCAACGCGCCACCATTTACGTGTACCCCAACAAATTACATGCTACAGCATCGTAAACAAGATCGTACTTGAACCTAACGGGAGCACTTCGCCTTCAAACTGATTCCAGAAAACGCTTTTCGCTCTCTTCCTTGCCCCCTTCGCCCCCGTTCCTTTCTTCCCGTACCATTTCCCTGTACTCTCTCTTCCCTTTGATGAAAGTCCCTATCTCACGGCATCTGGCACACTAACGTAACCTAGCTTTATTGCACATCAATCGCGTTTACCTTAATTCGATACGCTAAAAATGATGACGAAAAAGTGTTTAATGTTGCATTCAAACAGACCCGCCTTATAGGCGCTGTAGAAACTGACGGCATTCATAGAAACGTGTAAGGAACACCCGTGAAAAGGCCTAATTGGTTTCTCTTCACTACATAGCGCTCAGCTTTTCCCGCCTTCGTTACGTTCTCATAACTGGCATTACTACCGGCGTAATAAGTCTATTCAGGTTCAGAGTAAGTGCCCCTTGTGCGGGCCATAATTTCTTTTTTCCCAGTTTCTGTAATGCAGTTGCCTGGAGTGCGGCTATACCCAGCTGGCTGACTTCATTATACATTTATTTAGCGAGCTGCGTCAACGGTGGTTGCTCGCCTTTTCAGTTTGGTCATCTACGCAGCGACTAGCACGCAGGAGGTGTCCGATGCTCGTACTAATTGCAGATTTTTGCCCTGCAAGTGATTGCACAAGTTTTCTGCCTAATGTCTACGCCATTTATAAGAATTTCTCGTCACTTCTGCGTTATTTTTTACAAGAACGAAATGTACAACGGATACTGAAATACGGCCTCACCTACTGACTCTGGCAATTGGGCGCGTTTCATTTGAGCTGCTTTTGATGTCAAACTCTTTCACAGAATTTAATATTTCCGTGTGTTGAACATCTTGGGGGCCACGTTCTCGTACACAACAGCTGCGGAAAGTCAACAAATGCGCTGCTGCAATTCCTGAAGGCAACATGACGTAGAGGACAATCTGGCACGCGGTACTGAGCACTTTCATATACGTCGACAACAGAGGGCGTTTTGAGCAGTGGAGGGGGGGGGGGGTGAGCTGGTGGTAAGGGACCTATCGGGTTTCAGGCCACCTTGGCGCCTCCAACCCCCTGAAATTTTGTCGTGCTGTCATGCACGGCAACCAAGACAAGCACCTGTGTCGGAAACCATCCTAGGATTTTGTCTAGAAAGCTTTTAGCCACTGTAAGCCACTTTGTGTGGAATTTGGCGCAACAACACAGCAGAGAGAGTGAGAGAGATAAATGAGATACGAAAGGCCGGGAGATTAACCCGAAGATAGAGATCCAGTTTGCCACCCTGCACTGGGATAGGGTAAAGGGAGAGAGAAAAATAAACACACAACAAGCACCATCAAGTTGATGCTTTACCCTATGACACTGCACAAACATAAACAGTTCGGAAACATGCTGCCGCTCCCAGCCTCACATCTGGCCCACAAGCTATAGCTGCCGCCAGCAGACCTGGACCCAAGCGTGGGTACTGCGCGCAATTTCTGGTCGCTGTGCCGGTCGTCGAAAACTCGATCGCGCATCATCTAGCGACTTTCTCTCCTTCTCTTCACAATTTTGGTTGCCTTCCCGAAGTGTAGGCATAACCAGCCGGGCTCAGTCCTAGTTAATCTCCAAGGTGCATTTCATTCATTTATTTCACTGCGTCTCTCATCTATGTGTGCCGCACAGAGAAGCCCTGTCCGCGCCCGCTCATGAGGCGCTGGATAACTTTCGAACAGATATAATTATCAAATGGCAATTAAGGAAAATAAGTAGAACATATCAACTGCGTACGCTCCCTCCAGAACATGCCTAGAGAAAGAGATATGAAAGGGAAAGAGAGGAAGGTTAACAAGAAGATATATCCCGTTGTCTATTATGTACTCGTGAAGAACGAAAGGGGTGTAAAGGCTGGCAGAAAGAAAAAAAAAGAAAAGAGTAAACAACAGAAGACCTAAAGTTTCGAAACTGCTGCCGGCTGCGCAAACCGTAAGAGTAATGCATTTCTGTTATTCTATAGTGAATTCCCCTATATAAAACAAAAGCACTAGGAAGTCACAAGACGAAACCCGGAAACTGGAGTCATCCGTTCTTTTCAAGTGTGTATGGATTCCGCAGCTTACGCAAGTTATATTCCCTGAGGCCGTTTCATATTCTCTTCCCGAAGCAGTGAACCTGCTATTCATTACCTCTCCTGCACCGGTGTGAATATTTTCCGAAGAGAGCGGGTGTTCGCATTCAAATGCGGGTACCTCCTTCCTTCCCTCCTCATAGCCAGCCCTCTCAAACTCATGCGCATACATCTGCATTCTCTAAACCGATAGGTTTGCAGAATTTGAAAGTGGGCATATTTTAGAGAAAATAACGGAAGTGATCGCAGTGGTTATTAGGTTGTGGTGGAGTGTGCGGTGAGTGCCTTGGAATAATTTCTGTAGAAGTGTCAAGAACTGCGGATAGGTATTAGAGCGATGCTATATATGTGGCATCAATTATATTGAAAATATTCATATTCTGCCAATTAACATTTCTGCGAAGTGTGCCTAAATATTCTAGACCTGGTGCGTAACCTTCTATATATTGTATTGAATGACGTGCTTATTTGAACTAGATGAGAAATACACGTGACTGTGACATAATTTTTTATTTATTTTAACATGAACCGCCATCACTGCTTGTTGAGGCATACAATGTGGCACGGTTCACTTAATGCATGTGACCTATTCGTTAGCACGATCAAAATCTTTATTTTTTAATATTTTCTGGTTTATTTGTTAAAATCAGAATTTTTTAAACATACATTCTTTGCCTAAGCAAGCATGACACATCGGAATCACCCACGATGCCAGCCTCCCCTACACACATGTTTGGAACAAAAGAAAGACGAAGCGCATTCTCCATGCAGGTTTAAAACAAAAAGATCATAGAAACACTTAAGCGAGTTTCAAGGAAAGAACCCGGAAGTAATATTACATCGCAGTAAGACTGGAGGTTCTCATTGCGATCAAACGCTATACGCGCAATTTTTGTTGGTTCCGCATTTAAGTTCGCTCAGTGGCCCTATCCGCAGTTTCTCAATTCCTTAAACCTTACATCACACCCCTACGGCATCTCATCCTTGTCTGTTTTTCGCATTTCGATCGCATCGACCGCGAAGGAGTATTGCGAGCACAAAATGCTCGCATCACGGGGAAGCTTGCTTCATTTTTTTAGAGCGGAAGCTGTATATGACTAACCTTACTCAGTTTTTCCGGCGTTCGACCACAGAAAAAACCATCATGTGGGCCGATTCCGGTGATCGTGCAGAAATGGTCCAAACTCAATGACACATACCCCTGTAGGTATATGCCACAGGGGTCAGGGTATGAACCTTTCATCTAAAGGGTGTGAGCCATTCAACAGCTGCGTTAACGATCGGGCGGAAGCGCATAGTTCGCGCACCCGAAGAACAACATGCGTACGAGGAGCGCCGCAGGAAACAGCAACGAGAACGTAAACGGCGCCGGGGCGAAACGGCCACCGACGAAGGACATTCCCGCGATGCTGAACGAAAGCGAGAATCGTGAGGAGCCCATCCGTCTCCGAACGAGCAACGACGCCAGACTCACAATTAAAAAAATGATAACTATTCCACTCTGTGAAGATGCAATGGCAGCTATAATGCTGACGAATGTCAAAACTGCCAAGCGAAAAGCGAAATGCTTTCGTTGCCATTTCATCTTTACAGAGTGGACAGTTAGTTTTCTTTTTTTTTTGCCAGGACATACGAAAATTATCAAACTGGCCAACCCCGTCGTTGTGCTTCACTCACCCCTCGCTGACTTGAAAGAAACCACCAATCTACTGCACAACTCCTAATATTTCTGTCTTATATTTCTGTTTATTTTGTCTGTCTAATAGCCCCTTGCTAGTGTAAAAAAGCATCCGTCGATTGGGCTTTCCCGGGTAATGTAATAAAATAATGAAGTATTCATGTTTACAACAGAGGTGATGATTACTTTAAAACGTCATCTAGCAAATAGTACAACTTCACGTATTTTTCACACCACAAAACTACAGGGTGATCACTTTAACTTTTACACAATAATTAAAGATCGCCTGTTGTAGACAACATAGTTCTTGTCATTGAGCTGAATTATTCGAAGGGATGGGCATTACTAGCCCGAGAAATCAAAATACACATTCAATTACTTAACACAAGCAAATTAACATCTTAATTAATTTACGGTACATATTGCAATTTACGAATGGCAGCTGGTGAGCTTGCAAGACGTGCCAACTTGAAAGAATTTGCAGGATGACACCACTTTCGAGATACTACTCCCCAAAGTGCGGGACGAAATACATATGCGTTTCAGTTACTTTCCTGCTTCAAAGCGAAAAAGAGCGTTTTCTTAAAAAAATTTAGTGTAACAACACTGCGTTGTAACGGCGACTTTGATGGCGCATATCTCCAAACTGGCGTCACTCGCGAAATTCGTTCTAAGTGGTACTTGCAAACTTACCGCCTACAATTCGTAGATTGCAACACATGCCATAAAGTAAATAATTAAGAGACTTATTAGTTAGCGTTGGTAATCAGTTCAGTTGCATTTCGCTTTCTCGTGCCAGTAATGTCTGCCTCTCTGAATAACACAGTTCAATGATTAGAATTATGTCATCTGCAACAGGTGGTCTTTATAATGTTCGCAAAACATAAAAATGATCACCCTGTAGAATGGCAATTAAAGCAAATAATAAGATTGCTAGTTAAAGATAGAACGGAACGACAAAATAAACAAGAACGTCAGGTTGGTAGGGTGAAATGTACGACTATAATTCGGCCGAAAAGGTGCGAAAGGACAACACTTTTATACATGCATGTGCAATGGTTCTTTACAGTTTCACGAAAAATACGCAATGAGAGACTTAGGAATTTCTCCGCCGAGGCACATATAATTATCTTTGCGTTTTCTAGTTGGGTTCCAACAGCCAGTACCGAATAAGGTAACTAGAAATATCAGAATGTAAAGAAAGAGAAACTTTCACATTTTGTATGAGGCCTAACAAATGTCCTCTTAAATGCGGAGTCTGAAGCTTTCACTTTCAGTATAGAGTGTTTTGTCACACTGAGTTACGTGGTTAAGTCAAGCGAATCAAATTTCGACCTCGTCGGAGAGGAGCTTCTTCAATTGATTTTAATCTCCTAGGTCAAATAAAAAGAATAAATTCATAAGGTATACCGCCGCTTCTATGGCCATTTGCGGCGCTCGCTAACACAACCGGGGCTCTTTTAGTAAAAACATAGAAGAAACACTCAAGAATGCCGCGAAACATCGCCGCCATTGTAACCCTCCTTACGCGTAATGAGATAGATGTGCGGCTTCCACTTCCAGAAGTTGTTTTTTTTTCGTCAAAATTCATTTCATCTCATTTTTTTTTTCATTTTATCTCTACATTTACCTTAAAGATAACAAATAAGTAATTTATCGTATGCTTCCTGCGGCTTAATTATTTTTGTCTTAATGCAGCTGTAACTATAACAAAAGAAAGAGGATACTTGATGATTACGAACGTGTCACGTGAATGTCCAGTCGGTAACTGTCGTGCGGGCTGGGTGCTCTTGCTCCCAATCCAGAACTTCCAATGAAATCGCTTGCGGGTTGGTGAGTCCTTTTTGCGCCATGACAATACGACGCGAGGAATATATCCTCTTCTATCTTCTTAACCGAAACAAATATAAAGGTGCCTTCCCGGTATGTGAGCAATATGTCCGCATTTCAAGGCATCCCACGCGCATCGAAGGGCTGCGCCCACATGAGGGCATATTTCGCGGCAAATTCGACCTGTCGCAAATATAACGCACGCGTTTGACCATGCCCCTCAAAAAAAAAAGAAGAAATAAAAAAAACCGAAGAAAAAGGAAATTATGGGACGTCGAAACGCGCGAAAGTTTTCCATGGCAGTGGGCGTACGAGAAAAACACGTCGTGGGCGCTAGCGCGGCGACCAGAGCGACATTTGACGAGTCAGAATATTGCATTAAACACCAACGCTCACCACGCGGAAAGTAAAGAGCAAAGATAAATGAATTCGACAACCTACGTAATTTTATTTTTTTTCCCAATGTTTGATCAATGCTGTGCATACGCATTCTTTATGTGACTGTTTCTTATCAATCACTGCACGTTCCAACTGACACGTTTTTATCAGACCAAATAACCAGGGTCTATGTTCATCTATCGCAACCGTAACTGCAAACATTCTTTTCTTTTTCTTTAAATTATGGGGTTTTACGTGCCAAAACCACTTTATGATTATGAGCCCTGCCGTAGTGGAGGACTCCGGAAATTTCGACAAATGGTCGAAATTTCTAAATCACACCTAAATCTAGAACATTCTTTTCTAAATACTCAACTAATTATTTAGGGATTTCCTTTAAGTGTGCGCCCTTCACGTTTTGTGTATTGCTTTGAAGCATTTACCACAGTATTATTAATAATTTGAAGCGAAGGAGGCATATTTGATAAATTATTTCGAAACATTGCCGCCCATATCCCTATCTCTTACTGTAATTCTTTATGTCCCTTGACGCGTATTCGTCGCGTTTTTAAATGTAGCGTGCCTGAAGAGGCTAGGCTGCAAATATAATTAAACGTACTCCTCATAAGATTCGTAAACAAAACAGAAACGGAGAAATAATATGCGAGCACCTGTAGGATATGCTTTAGAGGTCCATTTGCTGAAAATTCAACCGTGAGAAAATTTGTCATTTGACTTGCGTCGGGTTAGCGGTGCCTTGGCAGTGTCAGCCTAGGAGGCGCAGAAAAAAAAAGAATAATAATAAAGAAAGGCGCGGAAAGAGAGTAGCAACACACGACGCTCCGAGCGGCACATTCAGCCTGCGCGAAGAACGAGACAAAATCCAGAAGCACTTCCCTGGCCTCCACCATTCGTTCCCGCCACGCCTGACTTTGCACGTCGTCAACAGCGGATCGATACAGGTATCAGACGGGGGGGGGGGGGGGTATTCCGGCGAGACTGGCACCGCAGGTGTAGTGACCTTGCCAGCGCGTATACAGGGTGTACCAAGCGGAGGGTGAGTAACGTGGTAGTAAAAGAGGCGCGACTAAAACGAACGAAACAGAAACATCCAATATCATAGGAACAGCTGAAAGACTGGACGCAGCGTAACTCAGCCGCAGTACCTGACACCGATGCCGGGGCATTTCTCTTATAGAGTTTTTTTTATCCTGCTTCCTCGAATTATTTTTCCCTTCTGTCTTTCGCCGTCGGCACCGCTCAGCACGTGGACGGCTCGATCGCGCACCAAAGATGAGACCAGAACTGATTGGAGACGCGAAATAAAATAAAATAATAAAAGGATGGACTAAGAATAACAAAGGGAGGGGATGTGATGGATCCGCACAGAAGGGTCGAAGCCAACAGCTAGGCGCTGCGTCAGGCGTCAACACTGTTTTATCGGGTAATTCTTGTCTTTCCGTAACCAGCGTTTTTTTTTATGTTTCTGCTGCTTCGATCGTGACGTACCCTCGTCGGCTACAGTCGCGAAGCCCCGTCGTGTGAAAATGGCCGTCGATTCGTTTCGACATAGCCTGCGCGTGGAGCTGGACACTGTGCGCGAAACGAATGGTGCCGCGCGAACGCGCATTGTTTCTCTCTGACGTGGCGGGCGTTATTTACATTACAGAAGGCTGCCTTTCCCAGAAAGCGAAATCGAAAAAAAAAATACCCTATGGACGGCAAAATAACGCATCCCTGCTGCCTCGGTGAATCCGTATTGGGCATCGTTCCTCGGCAGTGTCCAGTCTTTTTACGAGAACACCGAAAAAGCGAACCGTGCAGTTGAAACGTGGCGGACGTGTGTCTTAGAAAAATCGAAATGCACATGGGTATCGAGCGGCCCTGTCTGCTTTATCGCCTCGTTAATAACGACGCAGGCTGCGAAAATGAACGACACGGTTTTCTCGGACATACGGCTTTGCTTCTCCACGACGAAGCTCCGTGGCAAAATGCTGCATTTGCCCGGAAACCGTAAATTGGGCGTTTCGTTCCAACTGGCTCGTAGCTCTGAATTGAGTAACAACAAACGCCGCTTATACTCTAGTTGTTCGTTGCCGGAAAACACTGCATTGTTTCCTTCAAAGGAAACAAAAAATCTATTATCCAAGTTTTACGCGCTGTCGCAAGGAGAAACATTTTTCTTTGCTCGCGACAAATACCTTTTCGGCGGCCTTTTTCTTTTGCTTTCTTTTTTTTTCAAAACGAAACGTCAGTTTCACGTTAAAAACAAAACGTGTCGCTGTGATAAATATTAATTTTCTTTTTTCACGAGAGAAAGGTCCAAATTTCCGCTACCAGGACGGCAATTTTTTCTCGCGGCGACAGGAGCGTGATCCACTTGCATTTCCACTCCAAATTCTGATCTTAGGAAATAAATTTCGTTCGAGCGTTTTTGGATGCGCAATAAAGTTCGTGCTACTTTTGACAGTTCTTATAACAGTCGCCCTCGCCGGACGGCTTTCAAATTAAGTTTTTGAGAACGGCTACTCAAACGACGCGCGCTGCAATACCATGGGCCTGAAATGCGATTAAAACTTGCGCATGTAACGTCTGTGAAGTTCATCGTCATCATTTCCGCTTAGTCCACTGGTAGGACGAAGACCTCTCCCACCGATCTCTAATTACCACGCGTCTTGCTTTTGCCTATTTATCCATTATCGTTGTCCCCGTCATCTTCCTGCTTGTTTCCACTGCTGGACGAAGGCCTCTTCCAGCATTCTCTTTCTTCCACCAGCTGACTCTAACTTCATAAATATTTCCTAATTTGTTGCCTATTTAGGCATCTGCAAATACACAGTAACGTAAAGAATAATAAATTAAGCCGCCCTCCTAAATCGGTGACGCGTTCGCGCCGTCAAAAGCTCAGCGTGCCACAGATTTTCACCGCGCGAAGCAGCCTTTCGCCAAGATTTCGCGTTCGAGACAGAGGGGGAGGCGGTGATCACGTGCACGTGCGCGGACGGCACGATGCACACTAATGGCCCGCAAGCACAAGCCGACCGTTTCTTTTTTTTAACTCGCAAGAGTGTCTTCACTTACTCTTTGCCGATGTTGGGACATTGTTCCATCATCAGCATCATCATCAACATCATCATCATCATCATCATCATCATCAGCCTGGTTACGCCCTCTGCAGGGCAAAGGCCTCTCCCATACTTCTCCAACTACCCCGATCATGTACTAATTGTGGCCATGTTGTCCCTGCAAACTTCTTAATCTCATCCGCCCACCTAACTTTCTGCCGCCCTCTGCTACGCTTCCCTTCCCTTGGAATCCAATCCGTAACTCTTAATGACCATCGGTTATCTTCCCTCCTCATTACGTGTCCTGCCCATGCCCATTTCTTTTTCTTGATTTCGACTAAGATATCATTAACTCGCGTTTGTTCCCTCACCCAATCAACTCTTTTCTTATCCCTTAACGTTACACCTGTCATTCTTCTTTCCATAGCTCGTTGCGTCGTCCTCAATTTAAGTAGAACCCTTTTCGTAAGCCTCCAGGTTTCTGTCCCGTAGGCAAGTACTGGTAAGACACACAGACGGTGTTCCAGTAGCGTCTAATGGCATGTGGACAATCGTCTATTATAGTCGGCGCAATGCGAGCTTCCACGAAGAGGCAAATTTACGCAGCACAGAGAAGAGCTGAGATGATGGCATGAAGCGAGAGACATTAGCCGGGCAATCTGCGATCTGCCGGACACGCAGAGCAAAATCTGCTTCCGTAAATGGCGGCGCAATATGAAAGACTGTAAATGGGCGACATCGACTGCAAATAATTGTATGCAGAAGAAACGCTGACTGACAGTTCGAGAAGAAGACGCAGCAAACAACCCATTAAGCCTCAGAGAAACGTAACGTAACGCATCACGTAACGATGCAAAGGAAGGTAGACATAATGCCAGAATGCGAGAAAAAGTATACACTAGATTGGCAGGAAGGAAACGAAGCCAGCTATTGAATTGGGATCGAACGCAAAGGCTGAATTCTGAAGCAAACATTTTATTATAATTTGCAAAGCAATGCCCAAATCGGAGCATCGAAATGACCGTATCGAAATGACAGCATCTAAAAGACAGTATACACATTTTACAATTTATTATTTGTAGAGAAACCGGCGACTATTTAATATGTCAACATTTCTATTTACTTCCAAGCAACATCAGCGAAAATAGTTATGTTTATGGCATATCCGTTTCCGAAGTAGCATGACCATGCAAAATATCATGCGGATGCGCACGAGTGGTGCCACACAACGTCGATAAGCTGCTGCTTGAGTGAGTAGCATGCTTACGAAGGAGCCTAACCGAAGGCACCCGCAGTGGCCTTGCCGCATTTGCAGCCAGATCACGGGACTAGAAGGGCTCGCTAGCTTTCCGGGAGAGCCGAATCGCATGGGGAACGAGTTAGGTACGCTACGGTATAAGCTCTGCGCCCGCAGCAGCGGCCGACATCAACAAAGCACTGACGGGCGGGAATCAATGTACCCCCCCCCCCCCCCCCCCCTGCCGCCGGCCAACGGCCGTCGAGCCCCGCAGGCACGCCAAATGGGAGGGACTACGTGTGGAGGCACTGACCTTGCCACTCTGATATAGGGAAGGAAGCGATCCCGTTCGAAACGATGCCGGCCCGCTCAATACCTCGGGGCTGGGCCCTCCGGGCTGTCTGTTCTCTTCATTTTGCTTGCGATTCCCTGGTTTCCCGGGACAATTCGATCCCCTCGTCGCTACCACTCTCGTAACAATAGCGGAAAGAGAGGGGGGGGGGGGTCGTAAGTGCAGGGTCACTGTCACGCTGCCTGGTATCGCTTTACGGAGGCGTGTCCAGGCAGCACTTATATTGACAAGCATTGTACTGCCTGGCAGCGGGCCAGCCGTAAAGGCTTGTGCTGAACGGGTTGAACATGCCGGGATTGTCTCCGCGCGAGGATTGATTGAGCAGATTACGCCACCCATGCAGGTTGTTCGGAATCGTTCCGCCGCTCGTTTGTTCGAGAACTGTTCAGTGTGCCACTTCAATTAAGTATCTTTCAGGAGTGGATGCACTCTATTGTGTCAAAGGTTGGAAAAGATTTGGAAGACCTATGTTCGCGTATGAGGTGACCTGGCGCCGGCCCGCACCTGCGATTGTGCCAAGCCGAAAGTTTACCTGGTCCGTAGTCCGGGAGACTAAGAGAGCGACGGTGCGTCAGGCTTAGCGAGTCACTGATCGTTAGGCGTGCCACACATATAAGTCAACAGTTCAGCTTAAGCGGAATGACGACCGAAGTTAAAATGTTCAGTGAGCGGTACGCCGCATCGAAAAAAAGCATACAATCGTGGCGGTGCGGTCAAGGGTCGCCTTGCCTTAGCTTTCTTTCTTTTTTTGTAATAGAGCCAACGCATGTATGTATGCATGCGCGCGTGCTCACACTATGCATACTTATACACTACTATGTAAACAGCATTGCGGAAGTGTTTATTACGGCGCGTCAAAAGCCAAGCAGGCGCATTAGAAGTGTAGTCGAAGATCAAGACCAAATACTATATAGGGCCTTGGCGAATCGACTTAACCATGGGATATTCTCTATGTATGTATGTATGTATGTATGTATGTATGTATGTATGTATGTATGTATGTATGTATGTATGTATGTATGTATGTATGTATGTATGTATGTATGTATGTATGTATGTATGTATGTATGTATGTATGTATGTATGTATGTATGTATGTATGTATGTATGTATGTATGTATGCATCTATGTGTGCGCGTTCTAAACACGAAGATATGTGTCGAGCGCACTGTGTGGACACCACTTCACCTTTGATGTATGCTCATCAGTGAAAACAACGACGGCAGCATAACACTTGTCCATGCGTGCTGCCTACGCCATCTGTAGAAAAAAATGATCAGCGGGGGCTGTCTTCTTTCATACTGCGTAAGGTTCTCGTGCCAAAGGGTTAACGTTTCATTATATATATATATATATATATATATATATATATATATATATATATATATATATATATATATATATATATATATATATATATATATATATATATATATTCATATGTAGCGTTCTTGTAGTGATTTTATTTTGCGTTTGCGTGTCGTTATTGTGTGTGTGTGTTTGTGTTTTTTTGTGTCTGATTATGCGACAGGTGCTCAACTGTGGTAGAACCATCGAACTTGAATTCTGTGATAATTCGGACGCACCAAGGACCTTCGCATAGTGTCCCCACCAATTCAGTGGGCTCCTGCTTACCGACTATCGGTGAAGAAAAACAGACCTCCAATCTTGTTCCACGGTTACTCTAAGAACAGTTCGCTCCACATTTTGTTTTTAATTCCCTCGAACACTCCTACCATGACTTTAAAGTTTCCTGCATGATCTTTTTTTCCCTGCTATACGCTTTTGTACAAGTTTATTGATCAGCGCAGAGAAGCACTCAAACGGCAGACGAGAGTAGTCACAGCCACGGTATAGAGCAAATGCCACCGCTGTCGCACTTCGACCTTGGACCTGTTACTGCAGCCGCCAACGACGATCCCCGTATCGAGAAGGAGCGATATAGCCGGAACCGTAATCAACAACAGGAGCCGACCTCTGCTCTTCATGTAGAGCCTACGCGTCTCGCCGAACACCCCTGTGGCATGACCACTTCCGGCGCCGTCCAGACTTCCGTCTCGGCAGGGCAGCACCAGAGTGCGGCAGTGAGGCTAGACCTCGAGAAAGAGAGGGACGAAAGTGAAGCAACGACACAGGAAGCGTCGCAAGTTTCCGCAAGGTCTTTCCGGCTGACTCGGTGCATTAGTACGGATTGCAAACGGACGGCGCACTAGTGGGCAGTGTGGCAATTCTTTCCCTTCGTGAATTACCTTGCTTCCTTCCATATGGACCACCGGTTCATGTTCTTTATCTTGGCTCCATTTTGGATAGCGGCGAAAAGACGTCACAGGTGCTACAGCGATTTCAAATGGCGATGCAACGTGTGGACTGATCGCTGAGTGGTGCTCAATAAGGGCTCAGTGAATGTAAACGTTAGTAGAAGATGTATACACCACGCTTCCGCGTAATAACGGGTATGTTGCTCTTAAAGTGAGCGAAGAGGATAAGAGGATCCGAGAGGCTCGAAGTTTCGTTAGTAAAACACATAGGAAGAGGCAGCCGAGCTAGGAAATGGCAAATTGAAATGTAGATACCATAGCTCGAGGTCGGACGCCGTAATTCGCAAGCGCGACAAAAAAAAAAAAAAAATGTGCATGGTGACGCCGCTCTGAATTTTTTTGTCCAAGCTATCGCGACGCGCCAGGTTTTGGAAGGGCGTACTTGGTGCTACGCATAAATCTTCATCAATAAAAAAATAGTTTCTCTCGTAATGTGAAGCAGTGACTCGGTCACTGTAAGCCTTGGACTATTTCATGCATTGTTTTTTGGAGTGTAAAAAGCGCGGCAGCGGGCGAATAACTTCCCTTCGAGAAGTAAAAAAAAGGGAGGGTCATGTTCGTTAGCGAAGCTGTTGCTCTTGTTATTGTTGTTGCTGTCCTGAACCATTCTGGCGCATAATGCACAGTCAGGGATTTAATGTGAATTAGGTGGTTAAAAGAAACGGGCAAGAAAAAGGCTACTAAGGAAATGGTAATCGCGAATTTAGATAAAATGCTTAGTGCGCCAGAGGAAGTAAGAAAAATACCAGTAAAGAAACAATTTAAACAAATTAGGTATCAACTTAGCAGGGCAATTAAGTGGATTGCGTAACACATTTTCGAACCACGAAGCAAACAATTTATTTCGCCGAAACCAAGAAAAGAGTCTACAAAAGAGAGAGAAGTTATACCACTCGGCTATTCTTTGCCCTCCTACACCTAAGGCGGACAGAGCCACTTATCTGTCCTAAAACAACCTTCTACCTTCATACTGCTGGGGTCGTATAAATTCACTGAAATTTATACTTGGGCGACTCCACTAATAGGACTCCCGCTATCCTTGAAGAAAACTTGTATGACTGCTTCCGGTAAACATTAGACGAAACGGACCGCTAGAAGAAGACTAATTATTCTGACGAAGCAGGCGCGCTCAATGAGTCCATGCATGTCGAAGGAGAAAACAGGGGGCCGCCTACGCAACTGGACAGCCGTGGCGCTGAAATACCAACAAGGGGCTTACGCCTGCGCTGTCCACTACACAGATGTGGCGCGGGCGTAGCTATCGCGGTAGCTGCTTGGGCTATAGCGCTCTCCCATATCGATATTCTCCATTGCTGTAGTTGAGGCAGAGCGGTTGCGAGGAAAGCTCACATTATGGGGCTTTACGTGCCAAAACCGCTTTCTGGTTATGAGGCACGCCGTAGTGGAGGACTCCGGAAATTTCGACCACCTGGGATTCTTTAACGTGCACCTAAATCTAAGTACACGGGTGTTTTCGCATTTCGCCCCCATCGAAATGCGGCCGCCGTGGCCGGGATTCGATCCCGCGACCTCGTGCTCAGCAGCTCAACACCATAGCCACGGAGCGACAACGGCGGGTGGAGGAAAGCTCCTGCACAGCCAATGTGACCGTCGTAAGTCTGGAGCCTCGAGCCTTACGATGAGAATTTTTTTATTTCTTTGTTTTTTTCCTCGCAACCGATTTTGGGAATGCCGCGATTGGTCGGACATCGAAACGGTCATAGCAGTGAGTCCGTGAACGCTGTCGCTGTAAAAGAAAACCAATTGCGTTGCTTTCAGCAACTTCTGTTGATATTTGCTGAGCGAAAAGTGTTTCATATGTGTTAATCTGGAACCCATGACGTTGGATTGATGCTATCGGTGCCGTGGCCTTAGACGCGACGTTGAAAGAACAACCTTTGAGCTTGATTTTACATCGGTAATATTGAACCTATAGGCGCCGAGAAAATGCAAATTAAGATTGGAAGCAACGATGGACACTAGCTTTATTTTGGTGTCATGTTTATTTCTAGCGTCAACACCTACAAACCGGCAATTGCAAGGGCATGTTAACCGAAGTGCTCACAATCACACCTAGCATTCCACAATGCTCTACCATTCACTCATCTTTTATTTATTTATTTCAAATACCCTGATGGCCCTGGGGGCATAATTGAGGGGATTAGCTATACGAATTAGCAAGAAAGCTTCAAAATTGTGTTTATTGTCGAACATCTTTTTGTTTGCTACTTTTAATTGCGTTGCCTGTTACAGTGGGTGATATCGTACGCTTAGAAAAAGTAGAACAACGCAACCAATATGCTAAAGGGAAGTGCTTCGCTAATAAATTCCTGTTTTGCCACTACTTCTATCGCTTACTTATTTAACACATTTTGCTATGTTTGCCTATTTTTGCTGATTGATTTATATTTATTGATTGGTTTATTTTCGAAGCCTGTGGAACGTGATGCACAAAGACAAGAAGGGATTGTCGTTCTTCGATAATTTCACTTAGGAAAATGGGCCTTGATGGATTAGAGGACTTAAAAACATAGGCCAGCAGCAACGACTCTATATATGTGTGTGGATGCTACCATCAATCAGGCTGAAAGCAGTGACATTAAGCCGAACCCGCTACGATTTCGGCACGGCCCATTGAACGGAGTGAAAAAAAAAAACTGAATAAACCCAATCCAGGAACGGCCGATTTTTCGTTCCGTATATGCTTGCAGCCCGTGGGCATGATTTCATAGTTTGGGGAGGAAACGCTGGTTTCGCGTTTTCAATACCAGTTTCGAGCTAGAAACTCGGTGGACGACAGTTTGATCGTTCGTTCAATCGTCACGCCTTGGTGAGAGAGAACAGTGGTGCGAGTTCTGGCTTTTTGGTGCTGCAGAGAACGCCCAATGAAGAGAACATCGTCAGCAGCAAATGAATGAATGGGATGAACGCCGCTCCATGGCACGCCCGGCTATTCGCTTACTCACGTAACCAGCTTTGAGTATTTCTGCGTGAATGTTTTACTGAGCGCTCAAAAGCGCTGGCAGCTTTTCGCCGGGCCAGTGTTGCGTACCGTATGTGCCCGACTATGCGCAGCGTCAATGTATTTATTTATTTATTTATTTTAAATACTTTCAAGGCCCGTAGGCGCTACAGAAAGGAGTGGTACATATACATAGAAAAAAATGCAGATGAATGAATAAAACATTTGTTAAATGGCATGGAAAACAGCAGTCTTGAACCCCGATGAGTCTATAATAGTAGCGACTGATGCGGGGAGGTGGTTCCAGTCATTGCAGGTGCGAGGTAAAAAAGAGTAATAGTACGCGTTCGTGCGACAAGATGGCACGAAAACTTTATGAAGGTGATCGCTGCGGGATGAAAAGTAGGAAGGACGAGTAAGAAGTTTTGCTTTTAATACCGGGTTGTGGTAAATCTTGTGGAAAAGGCAGAGGCGACTGTATGCACGAAGTACTGAAAGTTCCGGTATGTTAAGGGTTTGCTTCCTGAGTGTTACGCTAGCATGACGAGAGTAATTAGATAGAATAAAGAGGCACGCGCGGTTCTGAATGGCTTTGAGGGAGAGGGTTAGTGATATTTGAGGGGGATCCCAGATGGCCGAGGCATACTCTAATTTTGATCGAACGAGTGTTTTGTAAAGCGTCAGTTTTAAAGATGCAGGAACGGCGTAAAAGTTTCTGCGTAGGTAGCCTAGCGTGCGATTAGCGTTAGAAGTTATAAATTCAACATGCTTGTGCCATGATAGATCGTGAGTGATGTAAAGGCCGAGATACTTGTAAAAATTAACTTGACTGAGAGAAGCGCTATTCAGAAAATACATGCGTGTGTCAGTATTGTTAGAGCGGCGTGATATGCGCATATATTTACATTTATTTACGCACGCATTGCACCATTTAGATAAATTGTTAAGGTCTTCTTGTAGTTTAGTGGAATCGGCGGGGTCACTAATCCTATGATATATTACGCAGTCATCAGCAAATAGGTTAATTCAAGACGATTTCACGCAATCAGGGAGATCGTTAATATAAATTAGAAAGAGCAGAGGGCCGAGGACGGATCCCTGCGGGACCCCTGATGTAACTGATGAAAGAGCAGAGGAAGCGTTATTGGCAGTTACGTACTGAGTTCGATTGGAAAGGAAGTCCTTAATCCAGGCTAATACTAAAGGATCAATGTTAAGCTGATAGAGTTTAAGGTTTAGTAGATCGTGTGTTACGGTATCAAAGGCCTTAGCATAGTCCAAGAAAATACAGTCAACGTCAAAGTTATTGTCAGATGCAGCAAAAAGATCATTAGTAAAGCAAGCTAGTTGGGTTTCGCACGAGTACATTTTTCTGAAGCCATGTTGACAGGAATGAAAAAATGAATTGGTTTCCAAAAATTCAACAAGATTCAACAAGTAGCCGTGGGGCCTGCGTCGTTGGCAGCGCATGCAAAGCTCTGAGCACGTTGCCAGCTCTGGCAGCGCTGACAACGCAGGCGCTGCAGATGCTTCTATTTTCAATAGGAAATTTGTAAAACAAATACTCAGCACATCGAACGAGTTGGAAGTTTTGTGAGAGTGCACAAAGAGTCAAAACACGAGTACACGCACGCATGTACGTACTCTCTCTCTCTCTCTCACACGCACATTGCATATATATATATATATATATATATATATATATATATATATATATATATATATATATATATATATATATATATACATGGACACACATATGCAAATTATACCGAGCTATTTGTTAAGCGGAGTTACTGAATACTAGCGAGTACGACAGACGCCTTGAACGAATCATGGTTTCTGATTAAGCGTGCGTATACGTACGTAGCCCAATTAGAATCCATCCCATCCGGAAGAAGCGTTTACTTCCTCATTACGGTGCAGCCGCAGAAGCGCGGAGGCGAGCGCCGTCTGGTGGTGGTTCAGGGAACCCGGCGCGCGCCCTTCGCTGTGATTGGCTGGCCTATTCGGCCCGAGAACAGTCAAGGCCGCAGCGTCCCCGGTCAAGAGACCTGGTGGGGGCTCGCAAAGAAAGGACGAGACTCGTGTGAGCCGTTAGGCCAAACTCGGCGAAAGTGACCCGATGCTATTTACGGAGCGCGCGTCTTTCGGACGCGCTATTAGATTCGTCGGAAGATCCCACGCTGTTACTGGTTGTAGGAGTTGTCGGACTATCTCGCCGCTGCCACCATTTGTAAGCGTTGAAGGTCGTAGAGAGGAACTTGGGAGGAACTAGGTGAACAAGTTTTATTTACAGTGATTTACATTTTAAACATGGGATACATTTACACAGTCTAGCGTGCCTCCCAAGTGGAGCCCGCAAGACGAAGCATACAGCAAACGAGCACACAGCTCACGAGTAGATTGACGAGCACACTCTCGCCGCCGACAACAGCTGGTTATATCCACTTCGTGTTCCCTAGATCCCTAGGTGAGGCAAAACGTTCGACGACAGCGTAAACAAGACGCCTCTCTGCGGGACGTTTTACAAACACACACACGCAGACACAGGTTTCAGTGCCCCCTCAGCGGGCAGACGACCTTTGCAACGCAGTCATCGTGGTGCCCATTGTCCTGCGTCCCCGTAGCCAGGTGGTCACGCCCGACCGCAGCCGGCGCCTCTAAATTCCAGAGCTGCCTTTCTCCTGTTCTGCGAACGAGGCGCTTGGTGGATGAACGCCGCCGTAGTCAAGTTCTCCAAAGGAAGTTCACGGTTGGTTACCGCTGTCCTCGCTGGTTCTCTGAAGGGCGCCCCCACCACTGGTGGATCGAAACACGTGCAGCGGGCTGAAATAACTTGCACGTTGCCACCTTGGCAGGCCACTCCTAACAGCGCTCCGTTGCATGACGGATGGGTGGATGACGCTGCGAACGGCACTTGTTTAGTGGTCCACACAAGCAGCACGTTCCTTCATGTTGTGGGAAAGCCTCTTAGCGTCGTTAAGAAGTTTCAATTATTGTTGCTTCTGTTGGCGAACATTTTATATTCTTTATTTTCAGTTGAGGAAGACCGAGGAAGAACATTCTGCGGGAGCATCTTGACCAGCACGTGGACACTAACGGCCGCGGCTGCCATGAGCCATGATGAAATGAAATAAAGGAATTGCCTAGGTATTCCCTAGAAGGAGGGAAATTGGAACATAAACAACTACGCTAAAGCTATTTAAAGATATAAGTAGACATATGTGGTAAAAAGAAAAGAAAAAGGTAGAGCTGTATCACACAGACTAGCAACAGATGCAAGGATGTTACACAGTAAGATGCTAGCGAAAAATATAATTAACGGTCCTGTGAAAGGTCTTATATAACGTACAATTATTATTGTACTGCATATGTACGGTTGGATATTATGTAACAAACCAACATGGTGCTGCACCGTGTAGCAAATTCAGCATTTTGTTCGCTCCCACCAGCGCTCACAACACGTGCTGCAGCAGCTTCCTGCGACATTCACAGATTCGTATAACGAATTCGTAAAAAAAAAGAGTTACGCGAGCAGTTAGACCTGACTCGAAGCATGAAATGAACACGTAGTTTTGCACCTGAGTCAATATATAAATCCAAGCATTCAATGAAATATTACTAACATAAACTACCGTTTTCTCGAAACCTGTTTAAAAACCTGTGAGTTTTTAAACCACAACTTAGCTTCGTAATGAGGCCGGCATTTCGCAACCTCCGAAAGCTCCGATGTGCCTGCTGTTCTATGCACAATTCTCGGGAAAATTTGCAGGGGTACGGGAAGATTAAAATCCCGCGGGATCTTCTATGCGTACAGACGAATCGGGGGCTCGTACTTGCTGTTCATAGTAATCGAGTGAAGGAAATGAAGAAGTAATTGGAATCTGGTGACTGACGTTCCGACTGCTTCCGCCGAACCCTATTGACAAACTCGTCGTATCTTGCAACCCTCGCTAGATCGTCCATTTTAGCGTTGTGTGCCTAACCATGACCGTTACGTTTTCTTCCCGCATCGCCGTAGCCTTTAACGTCCTCCTTAAAGCTCTCTCTCCTAGCTGACGCCGAATTCTCGCCGCTATATTGCGTAAGGCGAGGATTGCTCATCAGTCGTACCTCAACACCGGAGGTGCCGGCCACAGCGATAAAAAATTTAGGTTGCTCGCCACCCTAGGCTAGAAACGCAGGCCCCTGGAAACAGCGCGCCCGCTGTGAACAACGGGGACGCGGAACGGCTCTACAGAACCAGCATGGACAGCATCTAAGTGTGCACCTTGACGTGGCTCTCAGAGCGTTGGCATTGCGCAATGATCGAGCGAAACCGGCGTTACATCGACGGCAACATCGGTCTTGTCAGGAACGCTTGCGTCAGCGACAAGACTAATGCAAGGGTTCGGGCACGAGCTGGGTTAGCTTGTCCTTGTACGTGCCGACAGCGAGCAAAGTGGCAGGGTGCGATGCGAAAAGCGCTAGAGACCGGGCCTGTCGCAATCAGGTGCCCCGAACGACTATTCGCTGTTTGCGATCAACCCTCTACCCTCCGACGTGCTTGCCAGCGTGTCCGATGCGTTTTTCGTGCCGAAGGCTCCAATAGGGCGGCACTCGAATCGCGCCGGCTGGTGTGGATATGGGCCAGGTAACGTTGAGGACGAGGTGCATTAGCGGGCAGGTAAACAACGCAGCGTTCGCAAGTTGGAAGAACATATGCGTTCACTTTATTTTGGGCAGTGTTGTTATGACTGCACATATATATATATGGTTGAATTATGTGCCGCTCATGTATGCAGTAAATGAAACGCACGCATTCCCCTCATATGCGTGTTTCAACGCCGTCAACGTCGGACCCATTCGGTGCACCCTAAGGAACCCGTCAATTAACCGGTGCATTTCTGGAGACTCGTCTTCAGTATAAACCTGGGCTTGTGTGACTTGCTTTATTCACCGGGAAGGTGTTAAAAAGCAATTGGGCAGCGGTTTTAGTGCGACGGCATGTGGTCGACGTCAAGCGTAAATTCAGCGCAACGTGCTGCTGAGCCCTTCATTTGTTCTGAAACGTAAAGATCAGTATTTACCAGATGACAGTCATCTTTGCCTATAAGTCATTGGAATAGACCCCAACTTCTATGCATGGTTTTCTTAACCGGTAATCCGTGTGTTTCGGTTTTTCATGTCGTGTTATAGCGGATCAGCGGTAAAGATAAGTGCTTTCACGGCTCCAGCCCTAACAGCAGACAGCCCTAACAGTTGCTGCAACAGAATCCTCCGCGGGAACCGTCACTAAGGGGTAATACAATTATGCAGTGCAATTGCATACGATCTTAATGTGTTGACAAACACGGGTAATTTGTAATGTTTGTCGGAGAAATGTATAGGATTGCAGAATGCTGCCTGTGAGTGCGTTTTAAGAACATGTAAGTTGCAAATACGTTGTCGAATTCGATAAAATGCTTATTTGCAACAGAGATGCCCCGACCCCTATCAAACGCAGTAGTAACCGCAGCTGCGTTTTAAAAACACACACTCGCACCTGCAACACCGAAAAACAGACTCATCTTTTTTTTTATCACAAAAGGCGGCAAAACTAATCACCATGCACGCCCAGAATATGTGACGCTGCCGGATAGCGCATTGCCGCAGGCGTTATCGCTTCACTGTGAAAGATGGTCTAGAAGACCACTTCCGAGAAGGTTTGTTGTAGCGCGAGCGAGCGAAAAAGAAAGATCACAAGCAATATGGAAGGTTCATTACTAGTGCGTATATGTACATATATAGTGCAAATAACGGTGGTCTCCTCAGAACCACTCTCGGTGTTGGACTAGGCTCATCGACGATGCATGACGTGTGTCAAGTGAGCGCGGTTGAAATCCATAGTACCGGGACCTCAAATAGGTGCGACGAAACCCTAAGGCATCTCTCACGCATTTACCACCCAATCACCGCTGGTTTTTTCATTTCTAAGTAATGTTAGTTTGAAGTGACATGAATGCAGTTTGAAGAGACATGTTAATATTTCGCGACACTGACGATGGTATAACCTTATTTTTTCCATCGACACCCTGCTATTTGCGTCACCTATACAACCTAGCATAACGAAAAAGTCCCTAATGTAGAAGTAAAAGAAAAAGAAACCTGGGTGATGTTTTTTTGTTAACGATTCTATCTATTAGGGTGCGTGCGTTGTTAACGCGCAGCATACGGAGTAGGAGGCGCTGGTCGTCTTCTGCCTCAGTAGATGCGAGCTCAGTTTCAGATCACATTGATCCGGTATCATAAATGGCGAGAAAAGAAGATCTTGACCACATGTCTCACCAAGCCTCAAATAGTGAACCAACTGGCCCTGCCGCGCTAGTTGGTTTTATAATTAAAGTTTAACAGGTATACCATCAACAGCGGCGCCAATTCCTATTTTCCCATTCAAACACTTGTAAAACGCACAACTGCTCTTTATTTTAGACAGCCGCTAAAAAAGTTCAACGGCTTATGTTCGGTTGCAGGAAACCTTTTGTACATAAGGGAGAATTATACCTACTATAGGAAGCATAATTATGACTTACGACCTCGAATTCTCGCTAAAATACACAATATATTTATAAAATAAATTCAGTTATAAGTGATAGCGATGTATAATACATGCATATTTTTCTGCTTCAGATGTGTTCATAAGCGTAGTTTACAGTACTGTGATACTATTTTATTTCGAAGTTGTAAGCGTCCTTCTTCAGTTCTTTTAACACCTCGCATTTTCTCAAGTTCTTATATAAAGATCGGTTATAGCCAAAATGAAATATCTACTCCTTGTAGGCAACAGATTTTATCTTCTATGTAGATGCAACAAATCACAGAGATATCGGTGCAGTGTTTGCCATGAAAAAAAAAACGATTTCTCCGTTCCCGTGTAACTCGACAGGCACCCTTGGTGATAGGCTTCTTAGAACACCACAAAAAAGACACGGATACGCGGACTGGACGCGTGTTTCCTCTCAATCGTCCATGCCTTTTGTGCGATGCTCTGAAGCCATATTTGTCAATGCAGTTGACGATAACAAGACGTGTTGGGCCAGCCGGTTCGTTATAAGGAAGAAATTCAAAGAGCTCAGAACCGTCACGCAGAAGGCAGAAAACCGGAAAGGCACTCGGCGTATCGCTTCTGCGCATGCGCGCGCAATGAGCTGTTCTTTTGCTTCTTCCCGAGATACGCCATTTGTTAGCGAATAATTGTGGTTTTGCCTGTCTTGGCTGTGTCTTTCTTGGATTAATTTAGCTTATTCCCTATCGCTGTGGCTGCCGACGCCCGGTACGGCTTGGTGAAAGGTGTCATCGTTACTAGTAGTGGAGAATATAATGAAGAGAGAAGAAAACACAGCGCCACAGCGAGTTACCACTACAGCGCGGCGTGGCATCTCTCAGGAAGCCTTGTCACGCTAATCTAGCATAGAAATAGCAGCGGCAGAAGCGAAAAGAGTACGCAACATCGGCTATAGCGGCAGTGGTTAGTTCGGTGCGCCATTACGAAAAGAAAATATCCTGTTCTATGCACTGCTGTGGAAACTCCTTAATAAGGTGGGCTAATAAACGGCTTCTGCTATGAAAAACAAAGAGAAAAGATTCACGGGCGCGAGTAAGTAATGCGATTTGCTTTTGCTCCCCGAAAGGTGGCCTCGCTTACTGTATTTCCCACACACCAGGCGAGCTTGTTGCTGACGTCGGCTGCTCGGCCCACACCTCTCGCCCCATCTACCTAAGTACAGTGTATGACCCCGAGTTTGTCTGCAAGCTTTGTAGCGCATTGACGACAGGCTAGCGACACACAAAAAAAAGCAAACGCACGAACGTCGGAACCACGCAGCGCCATCTGCCGAGTTTCACACACACTGGCCCTAATTTGCTGAGGCGGCGGATGGGTTCGGCAGGAGATTCACGCGGGGGGGACGCTGGTGCAATAAAATTTGTGCAGCCACAAATTGCTTTACGCCGTGCACACGCCTGTGTGCGCTGTGTCTCGCCTTCGAGACGAAGGTCGATGCACCTTTGCACTCCGCGTACGAATCTGGCGAAATTGTTTCGACACCACATAAATACTGAGCTATTAGCGCAGTTTGCTCGGCCGTCCCACCCCCGTTCCCCGCATGCGTCTCATTTCCAATCAGACAGCAAATATATGCGTTTGCGGCTATAACAGAGTCGCTGAACCTGCTGCAATATGTTCCCCACGTGTCGTACGGTCAGGACCACCTGCTCGCAACGCCTTAACGTGCTAATTAGCACCGTAATTAGTGCCTCGGGGCCCCGTTATCCGTCCAAATTTTGCGAAACGGCCGTCGGTCACTCAGATCATGCTGGTTCTTTGAGCACGAATGGAGCGCCGTTTTGGAACAATCCTGTTTAACCAGGTGACCGTGGTAACTGCTGAGTTGTGATTGAGTGGTTGCCGACATGTTCCTTTTTTGTCTCTTTTGTTGTAAAGTGAGTAAAGCGCACCACTGAACGCCAGTCTGGGCACAGTGTCCCTGCAGTAAATACTCTCCCGGATAGTTCATAATTGTATCCGTACTTACGTACACAGCGCAGCGCGTCTGACAATGTTGCCACAGAGAATGCCCCGGATACGCCCCGGACTTGACCTCCCTCCCCCCCCTCCCCCCGCCTGGCGTGCAATGCCAAACTTTGCGTAATTTTTCAAGGCACACGTCGCCCTCCCGCATTGTTTGCGCTCATTATTACAGTAAAACGAGGCACGCATAAAAGCAGTGTGCTTTAGAACCGAATAAATTATGTGCACACTTTTGTCGCTAACTCGGAACATACATTGTTCTGACCAGTCATCGAGCTGGATGACACTTGGAATAATCCAACTCATCACCACGGGAGATTTTGAAAGAAATCGCCAGCGTACCTATAAAACTGGTATATCTATTTCTCTCTGTAAACATTAAAAGAAAAGCACCTGGCATGACACTGCGTTACACTGCATACAACGTGCATTATTCCGATTTATTGCACGCCTGATATTTCCCTACGCACTGTAGGGCTTGCCGCGGTGGAACTGACATGGCATATAAGACTCACCCGAGAAAAGAAAGTATAAGTCGAGTACTGAGTGCTTGGGCGGAAGCCTAAACATAAATGCACAGCTTCCGTCAATGTAATTATCGCTTTCACAAACAAGAAAGATGTATTCGTTATCTGTAAACGATCATTCTACAACTATGTAATTGCAACTTCCTACTGGGAAAAAATGAAACGTTCTACTGTGCTCCTATTATCGTTATTTCTTTTCCTGGCAGCGAGAACATATATGCAGCAATGATGATTAATAAAGTTATTGTTGGCTTTATTGGCACACACTTTTACTTTCGTATCATATGACGACCACAAGAAGTGTGTTATTACTATCTTTGTACCTCATAGACTCCTTTCTGTGTTTCTTCTCAACAATTATACTTATAAGGGCGCTGTAGGAAATTTGTGAATAAATAAATAAATAAGAAAATAAAAAAATAAATAGACAGCAAACCAAGAAAATGATATATGCGCTACTGCGTTGAGAAATACCTTCGACAAAACAGTTTCTTGTCGGACGCACTTGCAGGCACATGTGTGGAAAATAAAACAGGAATCGTGTTTATCGTTTGTGCCTATTTTTGTTTGATTTCTTTTTTTTTTTGCTTTCCAGGGGCTCTGACTCTGCGAGCATGCCCTTTAGAGACGCAGATGAACCCACTTGCTTATTAGAAGAATGAAGTTGATGGCAAGACGCTGTGAAAGCTCAACTGAAGAACAGACGTTAAGCAGCAACTGGGCAACTATACTAAGATTACGAAGGTAACAAACCACCACAAGCAATTAGAAAAAAATACTAATAAAGCAATTCTTCTATAGGTACACTCTCCGAGGAGCAAATTGCCCGAGCCACGCTGACATAGTGGAGCGTCCTACTCTTAAAATTGACATTTTCGAAGTATAAAAACAGCCTCATATTTCTTATCGTTCACTGATATTTTGCAGACTTTCTGTGGAGGTCTGTTTGAAAAGGCCTTATGATGAACTGCGGAAATGGTGCTAAAGGACCTTCGAGTCTGACATTTGCACTGTTAGACTTAGTGCCACTTTCGTTTGACACTAGACCATTGTCCCTCAAAACGATTGTCACATGCCGCCAACAGAAGACATCGCAGCTGAAGGCGACGAAGGCACTACTTCGGTTTTTGAAAGAGACGGGATTGGACAAGCGGCTGTGACAGTGATATCACGTACCACGAAAGAGTGATGGTCTCTGAAGGACGATTTGTGGGCTGTGCTATGTGCTCTTTCTCTCTCTCTTCCTCCCTATCTTTCATCCCCCCATCCCGCTCCCATGCGTAGGGTAAGTAACCGGTTAAACTGAACTGGCTAACCTCCCTGCCTTTCCTTCTCCACTTTTTCCTTCCTTCCTTCGCTTGGCACACTCTCAGAAATAGGTTACTATAGATGGTAATTGGAACAGGGAGCTAGACACAAGCATGGGGGCTTGATTTCGGCGCTGCCTTTAAGCGCTGTTCTTTTTCCATGTATTTTTCACAAAAGCTACTACGCAACTCTAAAACGCAGACGTTCCGATAGAGAAAGGCGGCGTTTTCTATCATGAGAAACTAACTTGACACCTCGTAAAGATCAGGAGGAAAAGTTCAGACAGGATAAGTATCACGAAGACAGAGATGTTTGCCGGCGTAAACACGTTCGACTACGATAATTGGGAAGGGATGACGAGAAAACTGCCTTACAAAAACGGACTTGAAGACAGGGAAGAATAAACAAAATTAAGTCTAACAACAATAAGACCATAGGAAAACAGCCAAATATCTTCACTGGGGAACATTTCAGTCTGACCTGTTATCTCGGCCTCGTTGATGGATTTTGAGATAATGTAGAATATGTCGACTGTGAAAGGCGGCTGTAATTACTGCTTGCAAGGTAGCCAATTTATACACAGAAACCAACAAGAAATTGAGTGTTTGACGTTGCATTGATGGGAAGTGGAGGAGCCCGAATGGCGAGACTGAAAGTGAAATAGACTTTATACTCTTGCGCTAACCCTGGCATCATACAAGATGTCGAAGTGCTCAGCAAGGTGCACTGTAGTGACCATAGAACTGTAAGAACTCGAATTAGCCTAGACTTGAGGAGGGAATGGAATAAACTGGCACATAAGAAGCCGATGAATGAGTTAGCGCTAAGAGAGAAAAGAGCGGAACTCCGGATGAAGCTACAGAACAGGTAATCGGCTTTACCTCAGGAAGATGATCGTAGTGTTGAAGCAATGAACGACAATCTTATGGGCATCAATAAGGAGTGTGCAATAGAAGTCGGTGGTAACTCCGTTAGACAGGGTACCAGTAAGCTATC
This sequence comes from Dermacentor variabilis, assembly GCF_050947875.1. NCBI lineage: Eukaryota > Metazoa > Arthropoda > Arachnida > Ixodida > Ixodidae > Dermacentor > Dermacentor variabilis. Next base: position 73,253,405 of record NC_134578.1, read on the forward strand.
GCTGGAGACGAAAGATCTGATCAAGAAACGCCAGTGTATGAAAGCCTCTAAGCCTAGAGCTGGAATAGAACTGGCAGAACTTTCCACGTTAATCAACGAGCGTAAGACAGCTGACATAAGGAAGTATAATATGAATAGAATTGAACATGTTCTCAGGAGCGGAAGGAGCCTAAAAGCAGTGAAGAAGAAACTAGGAATAGGCAAGAATCAGATGTATGCGTTAAGAGACAAAGCCGGCAACATCATTACTAATATGGATGAGATAGTTCAAGTGGCTGAGAAGTTCTTAGAGATTTATACAGTACCAGTGGCACCCACGACAATAATGGAAGAGAGAATAGTCTGGCGCAATTTGAAATCTCACAAGTAACGCCGGAAATAAAAATGCCTTGGCAACTAGGCAAAAGGGGAAGGCAGCTGGAGAGGATCAGGCAACAGCAGAATTGTTGAAGAATGGTGGGCAGATTGTTCTAGAAAAACTGGCCATGCTGTATACGCAATGCCTCATGACCTCGAGCGTACCGGAATCTTGGAAGAACGCTAACATAATCCTAATCCTTTAGAAAGGGGATGCCAATGATTTAAAAATTATAGACCGATAAGCTTACTGTCCGCTCCTCACAAAGTATTTACTAAGGTAATCGTAAATAGAATCAGGAACACCTTAGACTTCTTTCAACCAAAGCACCAGGCAGGATTTAGTAAAGGCTACTCAACAATAGACCATATTCACACTATCAATCAGGTGATATAGAAATGTGCAGAATATAACCAACCCTTATATATAGCTTTCAGTGATTACGAGAAAGCGTTTGATTCAGTCGAAACCTAAGCAGTCATGGAGGCATTACCTAATCAGGGTGTAGACGAGCCGTATGTAAAAATACTGAAAGATATCTGTAGTGGCTCTACAGCCACCATAGTCCTCCCTAAAGAAAGCAACAAAATGCCAATAAAGAAAGGCGTCAGCTATGGAGATACGATACCTCAAATGCTATTCATAGTGTGTTTACAGGAGGCATTCAGAGGCCTGGATTATGAAGAATTGGTGATAAGAATTAATGGAGAATACCTTAGTAACTTGCGATTCGCTGATGATACTGCCTTGCTTAGTAACTCAGGGGACCAATTGCAATGCATGCTCACTGACCTGGAGAGGCAAATCAGAAGGGTGGGTCTAAAAATTAATCTGCAGAAAACTAATGTTTAAATCTCCGAAGAGAACAGCAGTTTACGATAGGTAGCGAGGCACTGGAAGTGGTAAGGGAATACGTCTACTTAGGCCAGGTAGTGACCGCGGATCCGGATCATGAGACTGAAATAATCAGAAGAATAAGAATGGGCTAGGTGCGTTTTGCAGGCATTGTCAAATCATGAACAGCAATTATCCCTCAAAAGAAAAGTGTATAACAGCTGTGTCTTACCAGTACTCACGTACGGGGCAGAAACCTGGAGGCTTACGAAAAGGGTTCTACTTACATTGAGTACGACGCAACGAGCTATGAAAGAAGAATGATAGGTAACGTTAAGGGATAAGAAAAGAGCAGATTCGGTGAGGGAACAAGCGCGAGTTAAAGACATCTTAGTTGAAATCAAGAAAAAGAAATGGGCTTGGCCCGGGCATGTAATGAGGAGGGAAGATAACCGATGGTCAGTAAGGGTTACGGACTGGATTCCAAGGGAAGGGAAGCGTAGCAGGTGCCGGCAGAAGGTTAGGTGGGCGGATAAGATTAAGAATTTTGCAGGGACAACATGGCCACAGTTAGTACATCACCGGGGTAGTGGAGAAGTATGGGAGAGGCCTTTGCCCTGCAGTGGGCGTAACCAGAATGATGATGATGATGATGATGATGATGATGATGATGATGATGGGAAGTGCCATCGACCTAGCTCACGTAAATGTTGAAGAACCTATCTGTCCCCTATGTGACCTTTTATTTATTGGTATTCTACACCCTAATATAAAGAATTCGATTGGTTCTACAGAACCACTCACGTCAAATGAATAAACTTCCTGGTGTGGCAGTACAGACATGGGCCTCATGGTCAGTGAAGACAAACGAACAAAAAAAGAACTTTCACTTTTCGCTGACGCCATCATGTCTTAATTTTCCACGTGATGACGTACATTTCGTTAGTGTGCATAACTGTGATATCATCAAATGAGCAGTATAATATCTTCTTGGTTAAGCAAATTAACCACTCGTCACTAATACTAAATTTAGACTTCGTGGTCACATCTACGTCAGAAGAATCACAGACATTTCAGTATTTATCTACTATGCAGTGCTTACGTTTCCAGCCTGTAGTGATTATCTGCAGCCATGCATGGTGAAATCGCGGGGAAAAAAGGGAAGGAGGGTCACTCTATCTTTATCTACTGACTGGTCGATAACGCTTCACGCCTTAACATCGTTAGGTAACTAAACAATCTTCGCTTCTTCATTTGAGAACCGAATTATTTTTATCCCCCATCCTAAAGCCGGCTGGGAAAAAAATTGCTGAAAATATTTGCGAAGGAGTACAACACGCGAAAGTCATAAAAATTACTATGATTCATAATAAAAAAGCAAAACCGTCAATTTAAGATTCATATTTGGCTATCATCCTGTACACTTTGAATAAATTAAATAAATTCCGGGGTTTTACGTGCCAAAAAACACGACTTGATTATTGAACACGTCCGGGAGGGGAGGTAGCGCACTCCAGATTAATTATCATCCTCAACACTATAAGTAATCGCTAGACAAGTTGTGGTTAGCTGAAAAAGGAGCATTACGATTTTGAAAGCAGCGAACTTTAATTGAAACAGTCTGTCTACCCGTCTTGTACCAAACCTAATGCTCAAGACGAATAAATGTTATTGCGAGAGGCGTTGTATTAAAGGTGCCGGCTTTCATTCAAGCGTGCTAATTGATAGTCTACCGTGGCGTTGGGGATTGCACGCGCGATCTTCAAGGACACACATGCGAGAATTAATTACACTGCGTCCAATACTTCCAAAGCGGATAACCTTTATTACTAGGGCAAGACAACTGCACGGCAAAGAGGGGGATTCAAGGTGTGGCTGTTTTTAGGGCACTCATCGATTCGGGGACGTTTGCGCCTTTTTACTCTGCTCCCTTTTTTGCTTTTATGGAGATTAAGAAGCTTTCCAGGAGCTTCTTTAAGGGCCCCTTCTTGTTGAGCAGCACCCTTAACCAGCAGTCGCTCGAAAACCGACAACAAATTAAATGGCAAATATTAATGAGCAGTACATAAAATGCAGAGTGTTTTTTGTGAATATGCGAATGACATACCTCGCAGGTACCGATTTAAAAACACAACAGTCGCAAACACGCACGCAAAAGCCAAGCGAACGTGGTACTAAAGGAAATTCTGGGAAGAAATATATGCGCAAATGTCGTGAGAAAGAAAAAAAAAGAAATAACTATATCCACATTTTGCGCTTTGAGATATAACGCTCAGATAAACTTTGATTTGTAATTTTTCGACGTTCATGGTTCTTCAAGAAACACTACTGTGCTGAAATGCCCGTGCTGCACATTGTTGCACTTTTTCGATGGTGACCCACTGAAGGGATTTTACCTAATGATACTGACTTCCTATCAAGAGCATTCAATTTGGCAGAAAGCCTTGTAAGTAGTTTGCCATATGTTTCGCAGCGCTTCATTCCTGATCAGCATCTTCACATAAGCAGACGTCGGTGTCAGTTCTTCCTGTTCTATGCAAGTGTTCAATATCGGATGTGCTAAGCCAGAGTTTATAAATTTTCTCAATTGTACGCCTTCTCTTCATCGAATTCTTCATGCAATTCATACAATGAATTTCATATAGGGGTGTAACTCATATGATATATCTACCGGATGCATACAAGGAAACTTTAGATAGATCTTCTGTCACTGCATTTTTACATATACTTTGTTTAACTCTTTTACATGCTTTGGCGCACACGGCCAACTAAGTCTTGTAGTTTGTGCTCCGTACAGCCACCAACATCTCCTCGAACACCGATAATATAATTAATCAAATGGAAATCGAGTCATAGGTAAAATGAAAACTCGCTACGAGTAAATGGCACCTGCAGAGGTGCAGAGCTGTTATCTTTTTCAAAAATGGTGCAACATACATTAAAGGAAAAAGAGAATGGTCTATTACTCTCTGATGTTTTTCCTCTTCTTTAAAAAAAACGACGCTTTTCCTGGAGCAGAAGTACGGCCAAGGTTGCGAGGCACCGAGAATAAAAAAAAAAGTGGTTTGGAGCGCCTACGCCAGGCCCCACCAAGCCCTGAGCGGCCCATCGCACCCAAATTATCGAAAAGAAAAACAATTTTACCCGAGAGAGCGAAGTAATGACTGCGGCTGCAAGGTATACGGTTGCGCTTGAACGCCTTCTGACGGTGTTTCCATAATACGTGGGTGCGACGTGTTGACGCGACGCCGCAGGCAAGTGCAGCTTTGCCGCAGAAACAGTGCCCTCGTAGCTACCGGGCGTCTCACAACGCTGGCAAGATGAGCGGCGCCACTCCATTGCACTCACACCGGAGCGTGCAAGCAGCAGCTCAGCGGGAATGTTTGTGTGCGTCGGCGCGAACGAAGGCTCCTGCCAGAAGCGGAAGGCAGAATGCTGGTCTAGCTTCGCCACCAAGCCCATGCCGAGCGAAGCGTGATGGCATGATGCTTCCATATCGCTTCGTCGATTTTCCAGGCAGATGACAAACCGCCTACCCGACAATCTTCTATGGTTGCAGGGGTAGCGCTAAGCCGACATGGGACGAAAGAAAGGCACAATACGATGTACAAAGCGCCGACTTTCCACTGGCTTTCCAAAAGTAGCTGCGTCACATCTTCAATACCATGAATCCGCCAGGATTCATGGTATTGGTATTCATGGATTCATGGAGTGACGCCAAGATATGTGACTTTCGTGATGCCTCTAAGAAGAGGTAAGGACAGTGTAAGGGTAAAGGTGATGTGAGGAAATTAGCATATAGCACTGTTGATTTTGATGATGACTCATCTCGAGAACAGATGGCACAGTTACATATATAGTTTTGTACAGTCATGCACACAGCTTGCGTAGAACAACGAGTAGCATGACACGTTATCCACACATTGACTTCACAACGTCTCCCAAAGACAATATGTTTGTTGTCATATTCTTAATCAACAGTCCTATGGTAGAGTCTCCCGCAATTCGTTTGGTCTTCCAATGCTATGAAGATTGCATGGGAAATACAAATTATTGTAAACATTGTACCTATTTCTTTATTTTAAACGCTTGAGACTGCTGTCGCAAAAATGTCGCAGTTTCACCCAGAAGGCGGAGCATCGAGTGCGATAGGCAATTAGTAGACAGCTATGCGAAGTAAGAATAGCAGTTTTATCGGCCCTATGAACATGTGAAGATTCGCTTACTAACGAAATTGACAAGCATGGTGTCACGGGTGCACAAGCAAACATGAACACGCCTCACTCGATGAGCGCGTAGACTGGCTCTCAAAACGCTGGTCTGAGAAAGCGCGGCAGCAGTAGCGAGCGAATTCGCCTTCGTGCCGCCTCTCGCTTCAACGCAAACTAAGCGGCGAAGCCCTTGGCACACCTACCTTCATATTTAGAAATGCAACTTAAGTTCAGACCCATGCTTGACTAGATCTAAGTGCCGCCTATTGTGAACGCGCCGAAGGAAACACAGTGAGCGCCGTTGGGCACGTTAATGCCCGGCGTCATTTAAATCAAGTCAAGCATGAGCTTGAAGTTAGGTTACATTTATTAATTACGCGGCTGGACTCCGTACCCTGTGCAGATCGCTTTCACGTTAGGGCCCGGGCGGCCATGCTGTAAGCAGCCGCCGCCGGAGTAGAACGCAGCCACACCCACCCTTCCCTCCGGTGCCTTGCGCGCAGCGGAAGATGGCGCGCTTTCTCCCCGCTTTCCTCCCTTGCGCGCACGAGACAGCCACCATCGTCGGCCCACCCTCACACGCTTTCACTCGCAGGTACAGCATACGGCGCGTGGCGATGACGTTATCGCCCTTCGGCTTTATATGGTACATCACGGCGACGCCGATGCCGACGACAGAAATACATCTGCAGTGTCCATGTAATTGCTATCGCAAGAAAGCGCAGTTCCACCTATAAGACTTATTCTACTAAATTCCACGTCATGGTACCTTCTAAGGGAGCATTCTTGCTGAAGATAAATGGCTATTGTGTTAGGCCGTTTTATGAGTGGCTGTAGCTTCATTCTTATAAGCAGGGAAGCTCTTAATTAGGAGAAAATGGGACATTAACCCAATCGTAGCAAATGCTACAAAGAAAACCCATACGTGTTCCTCGAAAGAAATGCCTCGCAGTTGAAGAAAAATTCCTCTGGTCCGGGACCCGAACCCGGGACCACCACCTTTCCGGTGTAGCCGCTCTACCATCTGAGCTAACCAGGCGTCTAGCAGATGGCAGGGCCAAGTAGAATTTGTCAACAACCCGAAGCAAAGGCAAGAGTTTTGACGAAATAGTTCTGCGGAAACCCGCAAGGTGGAGAGGAGAAATTAATTAAGAGAAAATGCCACATCGACCGAATTATAGCTGTTGCTACATAAGAAACCAGTACGGGTTCCAATAAAGAAAAGCCTGCAGTTGCCTCTCGAATTTTCTTCAACTGCGAGGCTTCTCTTTCGAGGAACCGTCTGGGTTTCCTTTGCAGCAATTGCTACGATTGAAGGGAAGCCCTGTTGCAACGGTACAGGCGGCGGTAGCTTAGAGGCAATATCGCTGCGCGGTTATAAGCCCGAGGTCCTGGGTTCGGTCCTGGTCACAGCGACTGCTTTTCGAGAAGGGCGAAATGCAAAACCGCTTTTTTACTTAAAATTAGGTGCACGTTGAAGAAACACAAGTACTCAAAATTATTCCGGAGACTGCCACTACGGCTAGAACCTCATAAACAGACCGCGCTTTTTGGCGCGTAATACCCCGAAATTTAGCTAACCAATTAAAGAAAATTTATGCCGGGAGGATATCCATGGCTCTATTCACGCATTACATAAACTTGAGTGGTCAAACTCAAACAACAGCTCTACACTACATCATTCCCCAAAGCCCTAGTGTAGATTTGGGACGTTATTCACCAACATTTATTATCCCAGAAATAAAAGGAATCCGAATAGAACCCCATCGAAAAAACTGCACTCAGCTATTGAAATTAATAGGGCATTCAGCTATGAAACGCAATCAGCTGTTCTAATTTACACTATCTCCGTTATGTTATATCAGCCACTTCGGTTCTCTCGTCTAATCACGCAACCTCATTGGGACAGAGAGAAGAACAACAGGACACATCCTAGTTTCCTATTTCTTTTTCTTTTTTTTTGTGTTTCACTTTGTTAGCCTTCCCATAGGCGGCTTCAGCCTACATCTCTGTTGCTCCTTCCAAAAAAGTATCAGCCGTAGCTTAGCGCTGTGTCCTGTTCTTCACTCTGTCCCCGCCTGTCTGGGCTGTTAACCCTTTAAGGTGCATTGCTAGCTAGCCCACCAAGCCATCGTTGAAACTTCATTTTTACTCTGTGAGGCGGTATAATCGGCTGTAGAATGTAATCGAAATATCAATGAGCGAAGGAGTCACAACTCGGCACAAAGCGACAACCGCCGCTTTTCGTATTCTCTCTTCAGTGACCTTTCAGGGCCCAACATTCTCAAGGCATCCGGGAGACAAAATGTTAAACGACGCGAACTCCACTATCCATCACGAGTGGCAATGCCTACGATTCGGCGTTCGCTGTGGTAGCTCGTAGACGGGCACGCGCCTCGAAAGGTCGCTGAGGCAGAGACGCGGAAATGCACGTTGGATCCTTACTCGAGCGATAATAATTTAAGACGAAACGGCGGAGCCGCAGCAAAGGAAATGTCACTCGTTGATAACGACAGTCTTATTTGGTAATGGCAAAATACAAAAGGCAAAAGTATCTTGCAGAAGCAGACGTCGTGAAATTGTGAAGGCCGCAAGCACTGCGTGCTCGTCTGCCATCGCCTGACAACGAAAATTACCTTCGAAGTAGAACATATTCAACTGGGGGTGCAGCACTGCAGAAATGTAGTGCTGAATGAAGCCATTACCTTATCGCTTTTAAAGAAACGTAGAAAAATGAAACGGTGACATGCACAATGGCCGCAACGCACTCCTCATGTCCTGAAAGTATCCTTTCTGCAAGCGTTGAGGAATTACGAAAGAAACGCGATGATGAAGTCTTATGCACATTTTACGAAGCGTGCTTTTATTCCCATTGTAAAGCAGTCAAAGACAGCGCTCTTTGAAGTATAGCTGGCAGAACATAAGCAATAGCTGTATGGAAAAATTGTAACAGAATCCTTGCATCCTAAGGTAAAATGTGGGAACCTGATTAGGCAGTAATAAATACCCCCCCCCCCCCTTATTCCTTCCCTCCCGTCAACGTGGGGTAGATTTCTAAGCCAACCCAAATCGCATGGTATGAACTTTAAGGCCAAAAAAACCAACGCAGAAGCTCCACCGGGAGTTCTTTAAGTATGCGTAACCATTGTGTCCTTTCCTCATCTCCACGCAGCCCGGTCTCATTATCAATATTACGAAACTTGAGCCGACCAGTACAAACGACTGAGTTGCGGCGATACGAACTGCTGCCGACGGTGGTGCAAGGTGTATTGATCACACAAGCAAACTATACTGCAGGTGGCTGCGCCAGCTGTGCTAACGACGTTCGCATCATTATAAGCCGTCAAGGCTCTTTAGGCGCGTTATTCATCCTCGTCGAGTCACTACGAACTGTGATCGAACGCGCTCACGCGGCGGCTGCGTCTGGCATGGCCGCGTGGACCGTATCCTGAAAGCCATCCACGATGCCCACACAGAGCGCCCACTGATAACAGCCTCGTGCGACCTCTGTTCTCGCCGCTGAGTTCGCGTTGAAGACAGAGGCACGGGGCCCAGATCTCGAAAGCGATCTGCGATGGGGGCTCAGTGCGGCGAGCACTGGCCGTTTCGCGCGCTCTGTGCTCTCGCTGCGTAGCCCGCGTTGAGGCGAGATGCAGCACGAAGGTGAATTCGCTCGCTGCTGCGGGCGCCATCACGAAAGCTATAGTCTTACGGGACAGAAAGTGAGCGAGGCACAAAGTCTTACGGGACAGACGAACAGACGACTTTTCTCGTCTGGTAAGCGCATAAATGCTTGCGAATTTAGTAAGATGCTTCGGCGAGCGATATTTGTGCGCGCGGGAGTTTCACTGTACTTTGCTGTAGTGGCATAACTGAAGTGATTAGAGGAGCAGAAAAATGGGGGGGAGTGTCCTTACTAATGACTCAGAGATATGTGAAGCAACCACTCCGCAATGTGCTCAATATGAGGGCCTTACGGAGTTGCTCAATACCGCTCACGACGATCACACAATGCGTCATGTTATTGAACAACCTTGCCTAATTGCCGCGTAGTTTTGCGAGTGTATTCATTGGTACAAGTTCCTGCGAGGAGGAGACAGCCCTATTCGAAATTAAATTTATTAACATTCGGAGCATGAAAACCTAACTCCAACATGCGCGTCAGATTACACTTACGACATATGGCAATTCTTCAACGTTCCGTCCGAAACAATGTTCGCGGTGTCCTGATTACGACCGAGACTTTGATAACATCACGGCAAATACGTTATTTAAGCTGGTTAACACGACCGGCATTAGGTTGCGGCATCCCTTAGCAAGCTTTATTGGCCCTGCGGATGCGGGTCTAATTAGTATGTTTTCGGGACAGCTTCCGTAAATGGCAGCTCGATTGCGCAAGCGTTTAGCGAATTGGGCAGGTATTAGCCAATTCAGCATAAAATGTTCTCATGGCCAGGATGCGGCGACAACTCTGTGGGTACCGTACTGATGTAGCATGCATACGCAAATTTGAGACTTTCGAATTTGACTTTAATTGATACTTGAGTGGCCCTGCTCGGGGTGAACGGCCCAGAATCCCCTGCCCCAGTCCAATGAACGCCATCACAGGTGCGCTTTATCTCGAGGTACTTTGGAGCCGACCCTCTCGCTGGCGCAACCGAGGATGTCAGTGTGTGTGGTAACACTCACACGTAGACACAATTTGGTAACACTCCCGAATTTGTAAGGGTGGGCAACGTTGTCTCATCCGGGCTACCCACACACAAACGTGGGTGGCACGTAGGCAAATTGTACGGAAGCCTCTGGGGTGATTACCAAGCAGAGTGCGGTGGGCGACACGCCGGCGTCAAAGAGATGAAACACTCTTGCGCTTATCGATGAAAGCCAGCTGAGATGGCGCATTGGCCAAGACAAGGTTTGTTGGATGCGGGAGCAAATGTCCGCCTTCGTGAGCCGTGGAGCATCGGGCGGATCAGCCAGATATTTCTGTTTTACACGAAACTACAGCAGCCATTGCTTCGTAAACGCGCACGATGAAACTGGCCAGATTCTTTTTTTTAGGTGAAGCACCCCAGAGATTCCGCGACTGACGGTACAAAAAAAATGTACCTATTTCAGCAGGCGGTATAACAGCGGTGTGATGTCACAATATTGTGACCTTTAGGATGCATCCATGCTACAGATGTCATAAATGATCAAACATCAATTATGTGGCGCAGAGCTCGGGGATCACCTTCAATTTCCTGAAAGCGTGCTCAAGTAACCGCAATTTTCAATTTTTCAAACCCCACACGTCGTCTTCATGGCCGCGATAACCCGGCATCGATCATATGAGCACAGTGTGTACTGAAATAATGCCCTATAATAACTTAATCATCAGATCGATTAAGTCCTCTACCTAAGCGATGGAGGCCTCTCTCAACGATTTCCCGCCAATTCTATCCTCAATCATTCATCTAAATGTTAGCCCTAAATATGTGTAACGCTATCGCTCTATCGTATTATTTGCCGCACTAACGAAGAACTGTTTCCTCTGGCATACGTATTGTAACTCTGGCAGGCCTCTTCATAAACGTTTACAGTGTATCAGACGACGTGTCCTAAGCAACTACTTCGTCTTCATGGTGTCATGATCATCAGCTATTCGAAGTGTCTTGCTATATTTTACTCTTTTCCTCTCAACGTTTATGTATTCCGTTTCTATGGCTAGTTGCACGGTTTTTAAGTTATTATAACTTTTATTCTTATTTTTCAAATTAAATCGACATAGCCTGGTACCTGTCAAATACAACTGTTGCATCAGTTTCTTGTCTATGATATTGATAAGCTACCCTTAATTGTTAGAGAACTAATCCAACTGAAACCCACCTGATGATTACTCATTATCAGATTTAGTTACAGCAAATCCGGAGCCCCGGAGATGAGTTTTATTTTCCTTCGTGTGGTTTTACGTTCAAATGCAGAGAAAGAACGTTGTGATCAAAGGGTATAATCAGTAACAAGCGCTAACCAGCGTCCACTTACTACATTTCCGTGGTTGAGAGGAGAATGCAGCCACAAAATTTCGCAGAGGGCGTGCTGCCCTGCTCAACACTCTGCTCTCCCGTAATGACAAGGCAACTTTGGTGCACACAGGCGACATGATCTCCTGGTGTACTTAATTTGCTGCTTTATTAGGTGTGAGAATTTTCTTTATTGTTTCGTTAAGTTTGCGTTCATGTTTCCTACAATATGGAATATTTGTTTCCTGCGCGCCCATTTCTGTATTATACAAAGCTTTTTCAATAGTTACTGTGAAAAACCAATTGCCACTTCTCAAAAGTAAAGCGTGGCCATGATATTTATAATGCGCGGAAGACATATGAATAAACGAGAACAATAATTCTCACTATGAAAAATATTTTTCCCTAAACATGTTTTATTTTTTGGCGATAGCCTTGATATGTGTTTTGGCCACGCACGTACGCATTCGGGACCTGGACATGCTGATGAGTTCAATATTTTTTACAGGGTCCTGCCATCAATTTTGCTGATCACTACGCACAATGTACTTAAGGTCACATATATTTTCACATGTAAGAAAAACAAGCACGCTCTAGCGTCATGAGATGACGTTGGCATGACTTTAAAAAAACATTTTTGCAGCATTTTCTTTATTTGAAATCAATTTGATAAATAAAAACCACCTTTAAAAATGTCGCGTGCACCTATCAGGCATTCTTGATGTATATATATCTAGTGACGCGGCTCTCAACTGATTCTGTTTTTTTCTTTACTCCTATTTAAAGGTTAAGCAAGCGTTGTGCCCTTTCCGGTGGCAGTTGCCTCGACCAGGCCAGGCGAGCCACGATCGCCAGTGGTTCCTGCTATTATAAAGTTCTTCCTCCTCCTCCACCTCATGCCAGCCTACTGCTCGCTTTCTATTTCCGCTAAAGTTTATAGATGTTTTTGAAAGAAACAATAATAATAATAATTACATCAGAATTGTGCGTTTAAAATAGCACTGGTGCGCGACAGTCAGGAGCGTCAGAGTGATTGTATAGACAGTGGATTCACAGAGGAAGCGGCAAAATAAACTTCACGATGCAAGTAGCTAAGCACAAGGTTGACGAAATTCGCTTCGATGCGAAGCAGCCATTGAGCTCACGGGACATGTGCACACCCAGACGTTCGCAAGAATCATGCCCCGAAAAGGCGGTGGTCCCGGGTTCGAGTCCCGGACCAGGACGAATTTTTCTTCAACTGCGAGGCTTTTCTTTCGAGGAACCCGTATCGGTCTCTTTTGTAGCAATTGCTACGAACGAGTGGATGTCTGATTTTCCCTTCAGTAAGAATCAGCAAGGGGTGAAAATGCATTTGGTAATTGTCTAAATTGAGTAAGAGAGCGTATTATTACGTCAGGGCATTTAACGGAGGTGCAGCGAAAGTTAGATCATCGCTTGCTGTCCGTCGGTTTCAATCGCACGTTTCAGTTTTAGACTCTTACTGCAAGATGTATTACAGAAGAAACAATACTTTTTTTAGAAAGATTTCATTTTCAAGAATGCTTTATTTGCGCCACTAAGACCATGTTCTAGAAGACGCCATTGTTCAAGATGAGACATGCCTTCAATATCCTGATATTCTCGGGATGACAGAACACCTTTTTGGAAACTCCAGTAGACGGTGGCGCCTATTTCTTATGATACTGTAAAAAACGTTATTGCTCAGCCTGCAAGTGTCTTGATCGGTGCTGCACACAGCTCGGCGGGTGGCTGAATTAATAGACATTGACGTGCGTTCTCGTGGAGGAGATCTACGTGGCATTACTCAGAAACAACCTTCAAGAAAGAAAGACAACTGACTCATATTCGACAAACTCGTTGGTTCGCGGAATCTACAAACGTGGCTGCTGTCGTTTCTCCTTTCATTTTTAATTGTGAACATTTTCCATTATTTCATTTCCCGTATTCTGGATGCTTGGGCCTATCAGCATAGCATTAGAGAAAGACGTAGCTCAGTGACACAGAAGCAGAATAAGTAAACGATAAATCCAGCGCTCATCGTTGACAAATGTTTTATTTTCGAGCGCGTAGCGCAATATAGGGTAAGTGCGAGAGAAGCTTTGTTGATAGTGCTAGCGCGCGGGTGTCGTCTTTTCTATTATTCAAATTTCCTTGGCCTTGTACTAAAAGTTTCTGTAATTTATATCTAAATGGTTCTACTTTTGACACGACGACAGTAACGCTGTAATACGTGCCATTTAGGAAGCAGTTATGGTCGCCTTCCATGCCGAGAATACCTTGCTTACCGTAAGTGCAAGCACAGCATACAATCTCTGCAATGGAAATACAAACAATGTTAACATCACAATTCTTTGCTTAAAAAAATGGGCAGAGGGGGGAGGAGCGAGCTACGCTGCGTTGAGTGTTACATTTGATAAGAAAACAGACGTTGAATTGTGGCACGCTTCGGTACGGGCTAATACTCTGACGCCGGTTGACTAGATCCCCAACCTTGGACGTTGATGCCGCCTGGTCAAGCAAGCTATTCCGGCGGCGCTCCTTCCCGAGCTTGACTGTTTTATGTTTCAGGCCAAATAAATAAACCACACACCGAATGACCCTGGCGATCCGCCCAGCGTTGCCCGACTCCTAATTGAGGGTGTTTTTCCTCGGGGCCGGTCCTGAACGCCACGTGGACGCGATCGGGTCGCTATACGATGCATCGATCGCTCGACGCGGACTGGGAAATGGCCCGCGACTCAAGGCTAGTTTTCGGTAATGTCCCTCCTTGGCGCCAGTTCTGTATGCACGGAGCCCCTGTTGACATTGTGTTCGCTGCATCTAACGGCTGGCGAGGCGACTGCCTGCCGCGATGTTGGACAGCGAAACGACGCGCTTTTGTGGGTGAACCAGTCGCCAGAGACGTCGCTAACAACGTGTAATTTATGGAGGTTTGGCAGTGGAACGGTTTGCTAAAAGAGAGGACGTTTGGGGATCGGCGGTGTTTGTCGCACACTCCTTATATTGCGTGATTGCGTCGTAAAATAACGTCGGTACTTTAGTCAATTCTGTCATTGCGTATCTCCAGAATAAAGAGTTTCACTGAGTATTTGCCATGTTACTGACACCCTTAGCACGGCTTCTCGCAGGGAAATCCACTCAACACAGATAACAATACAACGGACAAAAGTCGTGCAAACTAAATAAGTGAAAAAGTATGACGCGCATCCAGAATATGTCCAACTGTGCGAGGCAAGGACAACGAATTTAAATTGGCAGCTCTCCCGTAATCGAGATTAAATGTAAGCATGAAATGACAACCGGCAACGCCAACTGATTAGAGGTGATACTAGCCACGATCTTCCTATGGGCGTGGTACACGTCAGCAACGGCACACACCGCCTCAAGCCATGCTGTGCAATGGTCCATGTGGACGCTACCACGCTAGGACAAAACCAGCTGAAGGAGGTAGGACAGGCAGCGAAAGACGCCAGGGAGACTGACCACACTGCCCAGCTAAAAACAGAGAAGCGCCTGGGGGAGGCGCGACCACACGACTCGGCAAATCTAGGTCCTTGCACCGGGATCTCGACGCAAGAGGTCACGTGTTGGGCCACCACTGAGTACTGGCTTCACGGAGCGTTCGCTTGTAAAGACAGGCCGCGTGACCTAATGTTATCTCCTAACTTTCTCCGTCCTCCATGAAGACAAAGCAGCGCTTCCGGACACGTCCGGCGCCACGCAACCCAGCAGCACAAGGAGCGCAGTAGATCCGCAGCAAATTGCATTTCGCAAAACGGAAGCGTATGGTGTCCTTTATTCGACTTTTGAACGATGCTATTGGAAAGGAAAATTAACACTTCTGCGTGCTAGAAGCTACAGCTTTAGTGATATTGTGAACAAACATTAGGAAGAACTCGGACGCAATATTTTGTGCAACTTCTTTGGGAGTAACTAGCTTATGCACTGAGGTCCGGTACAAAGAGTAGAGGAATCTCATTTTGTTTCCGCAACATGCCAGGATGTTCACTCTTGAGTGCCGGAAAATAGCTCTGGTTTTTGGCTCAACGTCACTTGAAGCTCACCGACAACGGGAGCTAAAGGCATTTCATACTGAAAAACCCGCCGCGGTGACTTAGCGGCTATGGTGTGGCGTTGCCAAACACGAGGTCGCGGGATCAAGTCCCGGCCCCGGCGTCCGCATTTCGATGGGGGCGAAATGCGAAATCGCTCGGGTCCCGTAAACTGAGGGCACGTTAAGGATCCTGTGCTAGTAAAAATTAATGCGGAGTTACCTACTACGGCGCATCTCGTATTCAAACCCTGGTCTTGGCGTGTAAAACCAAAGAATTCAATGCAATTCCGAAATGAATAAAAATAACTTTGAACGCTGCTGAATTGCTTTATTTATTTCACATCCGGTAGTGGAATCAATGCAAACCTTTCCAGCAAACTGACCATGCTGGAGTCTCACTAGTGCCAACTGGTTACAGCTCGAGTAGAACGTAAGTAAATGAAATTACGACGAACAAACTGAAAAGATTAACTGCTACTTGTTGTCCATTCCAGATGAATCTATATACACTCCTATGTTTGAGCGTATGACAGGTATTTTGTTGCATTCAACATGAAGCCTAGACTGCCATATCTAATTCCTGGGCAATTTTGTTTAGGTGCTCTTTGTAAGTTTTACCTGTAAATGAAATGCTTTGCAGAAAGTAAATACGAACGGAATTTCATTTAACACCAATTAAATTAGTAGGTCGATGCTCAATCTTTAAACGTTTGTGCTTTACTAAGATGTCACCTGATGAGCACTGGTGCAAGTACGCGAATAAATATGCAAACATAAATAATGCGCTACTGCTACTCGCATCCTAATTAGCTCACTAATCTATATGTTGTTGAAAATCTTGAGAACACGGCCACAAAATTCAAGAAAGCACTTAGTTTATTCTACAATAACCTAGCAATATGCCTGGCATAATTTTTTTCTCTTCCTGTAGGACTCAAGGACTCACCCCGGTAGGATCCACATACAGCACACTATTAAATATTTTCTAAACATCCATCTTATTATGAAATACTTTATTTCCAGACTACGTTCCTTTCAGTGCAAGCTGTTCCACATGCAGCCGATTCTGCCATGTCACAGGAAGGTTGTGGCTGCTATTTTCGGTAGCGGCCACACAGCCAAACTTAACCGTAAATGTGGGCCGCACCACCCCTGAAACGATCCCATCGCACCAGTTTTCGTCCGTCTCAATCGATGGCAATAATAATAATAATAATAATAATAATAATAATAATAATAATAATAATAATAATAATAATAATAATAATAATAATAATAATAATAATAATAATAATAATAATAATAATAATTTCATTTCATCATTACACTGATGAAGGATGCTGTAGGTAAAAGCTGCTCTCCGTAGAGTCAGCATGACAAAGGCTCACAGCTACCTTTGCACAAAGCAGTCAGTAGAGGCAATTACAACAACGTTCAACATAAAGAAAATAAAAAAAAAGAAACGCAGTTGATATCTTAGTTTCATGAACAGTGAAAGCACAGGAACAAGTATAAGGGTCACCAGAGAAGCAATGCAATTCAAACACTTAGCATACGCTATTTTCGCCAATCGAGGTGTACACTGCAGAGAATCTACACCAGCGTTCACATATTTATTAAGTACTGTAGGCATTATGTAGGATAACTTATTTTTGGAATAATTTGTTTTCGGGGTTATCCCTTTCCACATTTCTTTATATGGTGTATTAGGTGATGTCATGCGTTGCTGTAGATGTGAAAGGTCAGGTAGAAAATGTCGATTTTCTTTCACAACGAGCCTAATCGCAACAGTTAACTTATAAGTGTAGAGTTTGTCGACACGTAAAATTTCAGCCTGCTGAAAAATTCACCCGTGTGGGCATCATACAGTAAGTTCAAAATATTCTGATCAATTTATTTTGCATCAGGTATAGTTTTTGCAAGTTCGCAGAGGTTGTGGAGCACCATACAAAGAAGCAATACTGGAGGAGTGAACAAAACAGTGATTTATAAAGTAAAAGCTTTATTTTAGATGGCAGCACTGTTTTACAGCGCTACGTCATACCCACAACGCGCGATAACTTGTCCATTGTCCATATGTTCGTTCGAAAGCATATTGCTTGAAAACGTAACTCCCAGAATTTTTATGTGATTTACCAGCTTAATTTCACTATCCCAATTTATAAGTTTCAAATTATCGTTTATTGGTGCATCTTTTGTTTAATTAATACCGCCTTTCTTTTACTGGTACTTATGCTTAAATTAATGAAACAGCACCAATGTTTTAGCTTCACAAGTATCTGGTTCATTCTTTGCTGCACTGTTATACTGCCTTCAGCCGAAACAAATATCCTGACATCGTCGGCATGTAGAACGTGCCTAGTGTCGGGATAAATGCGAATTAGGACATTTATGTAGGCTATCAAAAGAACAGGCCCAAGAATGCTTCCCGGAGGTAGGCTCTTAGAAATCGACTTGAGTTCCGAGCACTTCCTGTCGATTTCGACTACCTGTTTGCGATGTTTTAGATAATTTTTATTCACCGTATTGGATCGCCACAAATTCAATAGGATTGTAATTTCTGAAACAACATAAAATGCTGAATATTGTCAAACGCTTTCGTAAAGTCTACATACATGCCAAGCACGACATGTTTGTTCTCAAACTGGGATAGAACAAACTCTTTTTGCTCCTATAATGCCATTTCATTAGATCGGTGTTTTCCGAAACCAAATTGAGTATGTGAAATTACAGTACGTTTTTCGAGGAATTGCTACAGTTAACAATGCATAACTCTTTTGTAAATCTTTCCATAAAACTGGCAGTATAAATATTGGTCGATAGTTTTTAACATAATTTCTATCACCCTTTTCGAACAAAACACGAATTTTGTTACCCCCATTCTTTCAGGATATAACCGCACTCGACAAACAAATATTAAATATATGAGTAATATCAGGGACAAGAATATCCAGCGTATCTTTTTGGCACTAATCTGCATACCATCAGCATCAAGAGAGGAACTGCTCTTCCCGCACAATGCGCGGGAATCGTGTTTGTTCCAGCAATTAAGTACTCGCGCACGTCGACAATCGTATCCGCGTACGCCTTCCGGAACTGGGGACGAGATTGTAGACAACAAATGCCGAGAAGGGAATTAGTTTAACGATGATGCAGCACTCGCAATCGGTAGCCGGATGAGGCCAAGGAAGCGGCTTGGCGTGCTTCCGCTACGCTATTATCCGATGAACTCATTCATCCAATTGGGTGCATGCAGGGAAGGCGCTTCATGCTACTTCATAGAAGCTGCAGCCACGAGCACACATGAACTAACTGCTGGTTAGGTCTAGCTGATGAGTCATAGAAGGAAATGCATACGCGGTCAAACAAAGGCACGTATCACGTTCATGGAATGTGTATGTGTTCTTCTGTTAGGATTGTTCTCAGCCCTAGAACTCCCCGTATAAATTGTTTTGACGGTGACTGACTCAGAGGCACCACGCTGTGTAGTTAGTTACGAAAGGCGCATGTGGTAGAAACAAAGTTAACCACCCAAGTACTCAGTGCAGATCGTTAACCAGTGAAGCTGAAACGTGCTGCCCCTGCGTTTACGAATGGGTTAATCCCAACGGTCCCTTAAACGACTGCTTCGTAGGCTGCCGGATCCTCGGTACGCAGCTGCTGCTTGTGATTAGCTGCACGAGCCTGTTCTTGTGCCTGGGCTGCAACATCGGCTTGGCATAGACGAGCTTGTTCGCAGTGCTGCTCGCCGCGTTGCTGATTGAAAGCTGCCTGCTCCTCAGGAGTACGTATGACGCGTGGCCTACCCACTTCGGAGCCGGAGAGAAACTGCTGCGCGCGCACTCGGCTGCGACGGAGAGCAGCAACGTCACTACTGGCGTGGCCAATGGCCCTCTCTTTTTTTTGCGTATGCGCATAGGGTTGTGCGAGAGGAGTTCTCGGCCTAGGGGCGACAGATGGACGGATGAATTTCGAGCTTCGCTGTAAAGAAAAAAAAGTAATAGTTCTCATTGAAGTGCAGTAGTAAAGCGATACAACGAAAACAAGTGCAATAGACGCGTAAGTAGACGCTATCGCACATTTGCTCTTAGCGATATTGCAAGGTTGAAAAGCCGCCTCAAAGCTCCTTTGCAAGTAGTTAATAGTATTAAGGCTTTGAGTTTGTCAAACTTCCGTTTACTTTTGGTACGAAACGCTTGAAACAAGCCGGACGGTTGAGATAAGTAATGACGTAAAGAGTGACCTGGCCAGGTGGAAACGCTTACTGTCAGTTCAAGGCAGAACCGAAAAGAAAACAGATCTTCAAGAGTCGCTATCAGCATTTGGTGACTGCGACCTGTCAATTCTCAGTGTGAAACCGCAATTTGATTTGTGAAATAACGAACGTGAGCCACTAAACTCCATCATTGCAAGACGCCTCCAAACACGACTGCACATCGTCGGGGGCTTAGGTGCTGTTACCGGTGTATGCATCTTTCTACATCAACAAAACACGCCGTTAAGCGATAACGCGTTTTTTGTTTCGAAGAAGGGGGGGGGGGAGTTGCCAGATGTGACAGGCATCCGCTTTCAGCGTATTGAAGAAATAGAACTCCCTGCGAAACACCAAAACAGCTTACGTGTCCTGTACCGATAAACTCTTATCCATCCCTACCTCGCTCACTAGCTCTGATTTCTACATTTTCTCGCATTCCCACCCCCCAGTGCCTGGTAGACAACCGGACGCTTTTGTGTTTAACATCCCTGCCTTCTTTTCAGTTTTTTCCTCCTTCCTCCGTAATGATATTTCTTTCTTCGCGCCTTTCTTGCAGGCTTTCTTCTTTGTCTTTTTCTTCTTTTTCTTTCCATTCGTTAAGCTACTTCTCCCCAAGTAGCGCAGCAAACCGAACGTGCGTCCGTTTGTCCGCCTCAAACTACGGTTAAACACAGTTAAACTAATATTTCGTACTACGACGTTATCGCATTCAGGGCCCCCAGGACATAAGCAGCGCGGCAATGCTGCCCCGTCTGTATCACTTTCAATAAACAGCAGGTAATACATTCCATTCACGTGCATACAGCAACGTATGTCCCCTTAAGGTACAATGACGGCGTTCTTATTTCTCCCCTTCGTAGATAAAAGCGAGCATAGTGAAACTTGCTCGGCCAGAGTTCTGCCACGGCCGGATTTAATGAAGAAAAAAATCACGCTTCTACTGCCGTATTGCGTACTCCAAGGCTTCGCATTGTTAAGCATGTTTGATCGACAGAAAATGTGCTGAAACTGACCATTTGCGCTACCACACACGTCAGTCGTTTTTCTACACAATACCTTTATAACATTTCTTGCAGGCAGGTGCACGGAAGAGGAAAATATGATGTATGTCGTCTGGCTTCAACAAGTCGAGCGAATAATATGCAGCCGAGGCAGATTTTTTTTTACTTGAATAAAAACTATAAGAAGGCAATAAAAAAGCTAGCACGTGTTAGAACAGGTGTTTCAGATACTGACAGGCAGTGGTAGCCACCCATCTCTGTGACGTCGCAGGTCTGCCTGAAGTCTGCCTGAATCTAGCAAAGAGGAGGTGTAATCTTATGGCAAAGCGCGTAATTATGCCCTTATTATCACTTATGCGCAGTAGTCTTCGCCGTGCCAGGTTGCGTTTTCAGCATGCGGAGTGAAATCTTCTTTCACATAGAGCGCGACTATGTGCAACTATGTGTTCCGCATGTGCACTCTAATACATGTGTACTGGGGTGAGTAAAAGAGGAACTAGGGCGGCATGGCGAAATTTTATTTCTTGGCTGATAAAAATGATATTAATACTCGATGAGTTCGAGAAAAGTCAGCGCCGGTGTTCTTTTTATTTAGTGTGTGCATGTGCGTGTGCGTGTGTGTGTGTGTGTGTGTGTGTGTGTGTGTGTGTGTGTGTGTGTGTGTGTGTGTGTGTGTGTGTGTGTGTGTGTGTGTGTGCGTGCGTGCGTGCGTGCGTGCGCCTGCGTGAGTCTAATGCCAAGAAAACATTACAAGGACGGGGTTAGAATAAGAAAAGCAGTCATTAAAGCATAAGCGCAACTTCTTATAAATGAAATGCAGATTGCGGGCCACAGCAAGAAAAGTACACCAAAGATTCATGACAAAAAACATAAAATTGCAACTGCACAATAACTTCAAGAGTGTTAGAAAATATCCTTGGATCAAGCATTCACAACTCCACTGCGATCACGAATAGAATCTGTAAAAAAAGGGCATATTAGCAACACGTAGCACTACGTATCATTTTTGATCTGCTCAATTTGACGCTTCCGAACTCTGATCAAGGCACCGGGAACACAAAAGCCCATAGTCGCCTTTTTTATATGCTGGAGGAAATTTTCAATTGTAGGTAAATAGGCAAACGAAGTCCGAAGTAACTATTGACGATACAAATTATTTTTACTGGGAGAAGGTCGTATTGATTTTCTTTGAAATGAATGTATGTTCTCTAGAGCGAGACATAACCGTAAACAAGTTATTTCATTTTCCCTCATGCTGGATCGTGGTATGCTTTTATAGCATTAAGAGAGTCGGACTTTCAGGGAAGTGTGTGACGGTTAAGGGAATAGTCAACGAATTGTAAACGGTGATGGGGCTTTGTTGAAATGCGTCCCACTCTGCGTATTAACGGCATCCTGACGGATGTCTTTCAAGCGTTCTACCGTAGTCTTTTTGTTTTTCACGAACATCTCTAACATATTCGCAAATGAAGACCTTCTCTGCGTCCGTCGCCCTAAAACTGGTGCGGTAGTTCCTCGATACACGCTTATTATTTAACCTCTACTGCATGGCGAAACTTTTTTCTAGTGATGGCCAATTACCCTTTTCTCGCGAAAGCATATGCCTGGATTAGCCTGCGAATTTCCACCCCTCACGACCTCTCACGCTTGCTAGTCCTCGACTGCATCTTCCTTCTCTTTGCAGTCATTCTTTTACTGCAGTGGAGCCCAGGTTATTTGACCTCTGGATCGAACAAGCTGCCCTAGTACACTGCCAGTTATTTTATGCATCGGCTACAAGCGTTTGCTCTTTGCTCGAAACGTACCGAGAACAGCAATCCTGTAACCTTTAAAGCGCGACAGCGTGGGCGACCAGCGCTCAAACATCGCGTTCCAACAGCAACACCTTAACACTCATCCAAAGCAGCGGTGGATACTGTTTACAATAGCCAGTGCTACAAGTTTGCGTCTGTAAATTCGCAGCTTAACTTGAAGCACCTATGTCCAGCTCGTGGCCTAACTGGATTGTGGTGTGTCAGAACGTAAAAATGCATGCGCTCTCAGCATTGCTCATGGCCATGGGCAGCATACAGCTTCCTACCAAAATTAA
Source organism: Dermacentor variabilis (assembly GCF_050947875.1). Taxonomy (NCBI): domain Eukaryota; kingdom Metazoa; phylum Arthropoda; class Arachnida; order Ixodida; family Ixodidae; genus Dermacentor; species Dermacentor variabilis. The sequence continues at coordinate 73,276,212 of NC_134578.1, forward strand.
TAGAGGGAATGTTGGCGCTGGGATCGTTCGTCTAGCATGGGAATGATGGTTAGCACGCAGATTTGTCTGATGTGCGTGCTCATAGCTTCAGACGGTCTTGTGGCTATATTTACCGGGCTTCATCTGTGTTTATTAGCCTAAATTTTGAAGCACTGATATTTTTTTCACGAACAAGGCGAGAAGGCACAGTGCACACATATAAAGAATGGGAAATTTCGCTTATTTAACGCAACAACTTGTTGAAAAGATTAGCTGCGTAAGGACGAACTTTGAAGAAATCTGCGAACTATCAGACCCGTGCTGCCTGACTGCTACGCTCGCCACTCCCGCAGACAACAACACCGGTGTTCCCACCAATAAAAAGTGTTTCTTCAGAAAGCATTGATCGCCAGAGATTGCTTGGATGCATCGGAGCTAAAGCAAATGTTCATACAAGCATGCGTCTTTTATCATTCAAAATGTCCCGCAATGTCCGTGTCCTTTCTTTACCGGATGGCCGCAGCGCATTTTAGAAGGCGTCCTGGCCAGTCCTGGTTCCCTCTGCTATCTGAGCAAGAGTCACACATTCTAATAATAATAATACTTGGGGTTTTACGTGCCAAATCCACTTTCTGATTATGAGGCACGCCGTAGTGGAGGACTCCGGAAATTTTGACCACCTGGGGTTCTTTAACGTGCACCTAAATCTAAGCACACGGGTGTTTTCGCATTTCGCCCCCATCGAAATGCGGCCGCCGTGGCCGGGATTCGATCCCGCGACCTCGTGCTCAGCAGCCCAACACCATAGCCACTGAGCAACCACGGCGGGTAGTCACACATTCTGACGAATACTTCAGAACTTTCCTCGCATGCCCCGCGATTTTCTGCGCTCTTCGTCGCCAAGATGTCCGCGCTGTTGCGTCATATGTGGAGCAGCACTTGGCACTCGCTGGCGTACTTGCTCGCGGATACGGGCAGTCATACTCAATTTTGCAGCTGTCCCGTGAGCTTTGGAATTTCAGCTGTTTCTAACGATTTCTAAATGCTGCCGTTACAAACTACGAGCAAAATGTGTTTTCTTACACACTTTACCCTTCCCCTTTCATTTGAGCTTGATAACGTATTAGCGTACGATAACTCTGAGCTCGGCGATATCTATACCAGGTTTGCGGCGAGCTTGAAGAGGGTAGAGAAATGTCACTATCTTATAAATGTTCAAGAAGCCCTGATGCATGCGCGTCAGCAGATGTCATGTACAACGTCAAAACCGCACTGGAATCTGTACGCAAGAGACTGTTAAACGTCTCTTAAACAGTGAAGGTTAGAAGCGCTTGCTACTGATCCCTTCAAAACTTTTGACATTTGCGTTGCACTGAATCGATTTTTTTTCATAAAACGATGACTTTATAACTTGTAGCGTAGCAGGCGTTAGCTTGTTCCAGTCGGGATGTCAGCACCGAAAGCGCCAAGAAACATGAAGACTCGACGTGACAAAATTGATGCTGTCAGCTGTAGGAGCTAAAGATTAAATTGCACACACAGACTTTAATGAGACGGGAAACCGAAGAGCCTGACTGTTTCTAGTTAGAACCGTATGAAGTCAACAGGCTATAAACGTAGAAAATTGTGAGGCAAATAATTGAGGTTTTAATTGAAGTGTTCAAATAATAAGGAAAAAGATGCATGTGGACGAAAAGAACAACTTGCTGTCAATGGGAGCCGAGCCAACATTTTCCACATTATCAATGTAAACATTTTTAATAGATATCCTGTTGCGTATCTGTCGTGATTTTGTTGCTCACTGCAGACCTTTATGATCATATGTAATTTAATTTCATCTATGACTTTTAATATGGACGTGCGATGCTCCAAGTAGTTGAATTAGATATGCGGCAATTCGCCCTTTCGTTACGTGTATTGGATCTCGCCCTTGGAATGTTAACGAGCTGCACTCTCTTACATACATTTACATAAACACTTGCACGCACATTAAAAAACCTAGTTACTACCAGAACAGAGTTATAACCATGCAAGTTTCACGAAATGGTAAAAACACACAGAAATTCAGAATGCCGAAATTTTTCTTGGCGTAAAAAGTTGCTGTGTCCCTGCACTGGGGAATATGATTTACGTGCTTTTATTTTTTTCAGTGTGTAAACTTTGTTTAGCCTTCTTTTTATTTTAGAAACGTTCATCTGAATTAGCGAAGAACAAGGCAGCGTGAACTTGATTAACAAGCCCCCGTACATATAGCACATGATTGTCAAAAAGAAACCAACAATTCCTGCATTTCGGAGGCACAACAACGCCGGATCAGAAGAGTCAAGTGCCAAGATGCTACTCTACTTTTTTTTCTTCCTGACATAAAGAGAACGTCCACCTTTCCAGCGAAAAATTATTTAATCGCAATGAAGTAGTGCATGAAAATTGGCTTCATGAACGGGACCATCTTTTCTGAAAGAAATTCTGCCACCCATCTTTTCTAAATATACAGAATAAGAATATTGTCAAACATTACACTGTACGTATACTAAGGCAGTGTTACAGTTATTGGTTTATGTTTTAAAGCGTAATCGGAGTTTTGTATCAGAATAAATTGCACGACAGTGCTGACAACTTAAATGTACATCCAAGTATTCGCACAGAAGGCTAAATTACGCCTGTAAAAACTACCATGTCTTTGAGCAGTGATAAAAATTTCGCGATAAAAGTTTGAATCTTATGCACAAAATCCTCCGAGAACAATTTTTTTTCTTTCTATTAGCAGAAAAAAAACGCGAAATCATAGCGTGTAACGAGCGGACAACCCGTCTCTGAGCTGCGTGCAATAAGCGAAATAGTACTCACGTGCCGATGTCACGGAAGTTGAAGAAGCGACTTCCTTCCTTCTGGTTCGTCCACCGGTGCTTCAGCAGAAGTCACAGCATTTCTTGCACCGGGGCTGCTGAGCCAGGGAAGCAGAGCGCGAACTTCCGTGCAGAAAAGAAGGACTACGTGCAAGGGTCCCAGTACAGCGCTCGAACGATTCACGCAACACGTGAACGATTCACGCAAGGGTTGCCAACGGCACGGCCTGACTTTTGGCAACTCCTCGCAATACGAACACCGCCGCCTGGTAAGATCGAATGCAGTCAACGCAGGCTTCCCAAGAGCGAGTTCAATGTTCACAAACCCCTAAACGTCTAGGGTATCGCTCGCCAAACCAACAGAGTTGACGCAATAGTGGTGGGGATGATCTTCAACAAGTGTTAAGTGTGCAACCAGCCACATTTCCGACGGGCCGTAGGAAGTATCACTACTGCGAAGTATTGCGCTCTTCTGCTAACAAATTCACCAAAAGATGGGTTCCGTCTTTCAAACAACAAGTTGACACGTGACAATGTGTCCAGTTATAGGTTCTTTTCAGAGTTAACCTGTTGGAACTTTATCAAATTGACAGTCACCTAAGACAGCGTTGGAACAATCCCGCGACTTGTTTTTCCTCAGTTGTGATTTTGCAACGCTGGACGTTCAAAAGAGCAGAACAATGCAGGACGTGCGTTCTCACAGAATGTTGTAAATATTTGTCACCGTTTGTTCGGACCCAAATCCTTTCTTCTGTCCACAAAGAAGCTTGAGTGAGAGAGTGTCAACTGACCGTCATTCACTAAACGCGGGCTTCGTGAACACAGTAGTTGAAGAGCAGTAAAGTATAGCCTGCAGAAGATAAACCTTCGGGGTAGCCACCTGAACAAGAATTGCAAAAGGACAGAGTCAGAAGCTGAGTACAGTTGCGGCTGCTGACGTACTTTACAGCAGCCGAAAGCGGGAGATCCAGACAGCCAACTGCTGAGAAGAGCAGCACAGGATGAAGAGCAGCACAGGATGTCCAAGCGGACTCAACTTTCAATGTCACGAAACCGGGAAGCGAGCGGCAGAGCGCGTCGGGCGGGCGGGTCGATGAACCGCGCCCAAACAACACGTTCGAACGATGCGGCGGGCGCCGAACGACTGAACACCGGGCCCGGCTAAGCGCTGGCTTGAGCCAGCGGCGCGCGATACTGAGATACTCGCGCCGTGCGCGCCGACCTTGTCGTAAGCGCCGCCACGCAGACCACCCGGACAACCCGAACGCGCACGCGCACTCACAGGAGCTCTCCTTTCTTGCGTGCTTTCGCGCACTTCTTTTTTGTTTGCGTTCTCCCGCCGCGACACATGGCTTTCTTTTTCCTCCTCGCGTTGCGGAACCGTCTGGCGCGGATTCCTCCGCGAGCGCAACAGATGGCGGTTTCGATCCCAGCGCTCCTAAGCGCTCCAAGTAAGCAGCGCCGCCGAAGCTATTCGAGCAGAGGCGCTGGCGCTGAGGTGGCGATAATTCAAACCGCGTACGGTCCATGCGCACCTGTTGCCGTGGGCGCCGAGCTGCTGCTCGATACGGATTTCCTTTCGAAGGTGCACACTTGCGTTTACTCGTGCTCGCTTGGATGCTCTTCTTCAGCGGCCGCTCTTAAGCCTCTTTGGAAGCTACCAACGGCGTGTGTCGCGGGTTACGCCCGTCTGTTTACCATGACATTGTTGCCTTGAGTTTGTTTGCTTGAAAGCGTCATTAGCGCCTGTTTTTTTTTTTTCAAGGGATGCCTCAACTTCGGACTTTTGACCATCCTTGGAAAGGGGACGGGAAGTGGTTTGTCACAGTGACTGGCCCATATAGGTGGTAGGAAAGAGAAAGCTAGCAAGGAAAGACACGAAAGTCAGCCAGACGATCGTCGGGTTACCTGTCCTCCTTTGAGCGTAAGGGAAAGGGGGAATAGAAAGAGGAAAGTAAAGAGCAAGTGAGCCCGTGAGAGGATGTAGTGGAAGTACAAATGATCATTTCTACTGCTTTACTTCCGGGATTACAGCCGTGCGTGAATAGCTTTCTGTGCCAGCTACAGATGGGGCCATTCCTTCTCGGATGCGGTCACGAGTGCTTTTCTTGGCGCATTGTAACGCGGACAGTCACAAAAATTGGACAATCACCCCTTCACAGAAGAAAACGTCCTAGGGCACTGGTCCAGACGGGCTTCGGCACTGAAGGCCTTAAGGGCCTGTGAAGTGTTTAAGGACATGCGAATTGCGCGACAGTCTTTGAATGATGTCGAGCGTAGCATGGCGTTACTGTGTGAATTTGTCTGTTTCTTTTTTTCCTTCTTCTTTCTCATTTTATTCCCTTTACCCCTTTCCCCAGCACAGGGTAGACACCCGGTACTTACACTTACTAACCTCTCTGTCCTCTCTCTTCTCGGATGTTCTGGTGCCCGGATGTATCCGAGTATCTTTCACACAGAAAGTAGTCTTGAGACAAATCGGTGTAAAGTTGCAAGATAGCGATATAGAAGGGACGCCTATATGCTGTTTCCTTGATGGCGATAAGGACTAGGATCACAGCACGTAACCCTAAGACGACACCCACCAGTGTTCCTCCCTGGGTCATACATGTATGGGAGGAGAGGCTACTGTGTCACCATGGGATTTTGAGGAACCTTAGCCAATAACTTTAGGTCTGAGCTCAGTTCTCAGCTGGAATTATCGATAACACCCTCCTCTCTTGCTGTTCGAAAATGACGCGTTAACCTAACTTATCTTGGGCAGTCCCTAGTGTCACGAATGGTTCACAAAAGAAAGCTAGATATCCTCATAAGCAGGCCTTCCGAGTTTGTGTTAGGATCACGTCGCTTTATAAGAGGTGCCCGATCGTTCGCATCAGCCTTAGCCAATGAGAGCAGACGTCTCCTGAAGTGTTTATTGACTCACCGAAGTTCCCTGAGACTTCATTCTCGCTCTAACATGATGAATAAGTCTGCCTCTACGTAATAGCCTTTTCGCAGTTACTGCACCGTGACACCGTGCTCGGCTATAATGCTCTTCGAGCAAGTTTTCCCGCTTTTCGCAGTGCCGAACAACTTGGTCCGCTTTTTCGTCGGAAAAGACGTCGGCATGCCCGGAAATGCATCATGTAACCGCACAAAAACAAGGGACAAAGAAGGAACACACAAGACAGGCGCGGATTTGTCCCTCTTCTTTGTCCCTTGTTTTTGTGCGGTTACATGATGCATTCCAATATTGACCACCAACTAGCCCGCCTATCCCTGTTAAAAATGCCCGCAAAGCTATTTTTAACCACCAAAGGTTTAGGTTGGGGCTTGATCGCCGGCCCGAATGTAAGAGTTTTTGTTGGAGTGGCACGCATCGTGACGAGGTCTTGCGAATCCTTGTGTATATTATAGGTCGGCGAGTAGATTGTCGCAACGCGTGTTTTTCTGCTCACAGGGATCGCTCATTTCAAATATCTTAGCGGCAATATCGGGTTTTTGGACGCAATGAGGGCCGTAATTGTTAACAAATATGGCAATCCCTGAATCTCGGAAGTCGCGAAGAAAGTACATGTCTGTTTGTACCAACCAAGGATTGGGTCAGAGGCCCACAACGTATGAAAATTTGCGTAGCCAGTAATGTTTTCATCGTGCGAACGGCCGTTATCTTAGTCGTGCATAGCCATCACCATCATCGTCATGGTACAGCTGTGTCGTTTGCACTGGCGTCGTTACGTGTGTCCTCGCAATCGCGTATCGCAGTGCCGCTGCAGTTGTTATAGTTGGCCTGGTTATTTATTTTTATTAGCGTCGGTATGTTCTACGGCATAAACTCAATAAAAAGTTATTGTTCTCTTTCCTAGATGAAGTCCAGAAGCGGTCTCTGCAAAGGTCCGTGCGAGCGGCACGTTAGGTCAGGTGGCCGAACTTGGTGCTAGCCAAGGCCGCACAGGTGGCTGGTGCGGGAATCGCGAAGGCCGAGACAGGTCTTCAAGAGGTGACCCAGCGTTGCCTCTGCGGCTTGGACAGTGCAGAAGGGGCAGGCCAGTGGGAGAGGCTGTACAGGGACGTCCAAGCGGCTCGGATGGCAGTAGTCAAGGCGGCGCCCACGCGAATTCTTATGAGCTCAACCTCCTCTAGGCGAGTTAAGCTGCCGGGAAGGTCCAATCCACGCGAAGGAATGAGTGCGCGCGTGGAGCGCCGAAGAGATTCTTTGCGCAGGACCAAGCTGCTCTTTAATGTCGGACTAAATAGAAGAAGCGGGTTTTGGACTTCCGCTGGATGGCAGACGGCATCTGCGTCCAGTAGGGCAGGTGCAAACCGACGTGTCTATAGTACCCGGAGAGGAAAGATGCAGAAGTCGATAAGGCCGAGCATGTCTGATGCTACAGCTAGGGAATCGGTCACTTTTTCGTAGCTCTCGAACAGTCTGCATGGAGCCTGTTTAGATAAAACAATCTATTCGGGGTCAAGCACTGTAACATAGATATCATGGTTGACAAACCGTCCCGTATAGCTGTCACCTCCCCAAATACAGATGGGAACGGCGCCTTTGTATATAGCAGCATGTCTGTTGCTCGTGAGGTAGCATGAAACATACGAGGCTGATGTGCAAAACGCAGCTCTCGATAGCTACGTCTGCATATATCTCTGATGAGTCACCAGTGGCGGTGAAGGCGGGCTCCGGTAGTACCTGGAAGTTGGACTGTCGCAGGCAAATGAGAAGTCGGTTGTCGCTCGCCAGTGTCTGAAGCCACGGCGGAATTTATGACAATGGTGCGACAGGCTGTGACAGTGTTATATTGACGTAGTGGGCTATACCCGCCGCAGGAGCTACAGCTTTAATTTTTTGGCGGTGAGTGGGATGACTGTGGTTAACGCCTGCAACGGACCAGCCGGTGTAACTGCCATCAACGTGTTCATTTCCTTGCGGAATAAGTCGCAGTCGCTAACGTTGCATCGATGGTGAAGGCGGCGGTGGCTGACCGTGTTCAAACCGAGTATCAGGAGCTCGTGATCACTACCCCAACCATCCGGATAGCGATCCCAGGGAGCGCGCGTACCCAGCCAATAGGAGAGGTCTGGCGAGTATGGTGGGGCACTGGAATGATCCCAATGGCAAGTAGAAGTGTCAGAGGTATTCAGAAGGACAAGCTGTGCGTCTGTAAGCGCGCCTAACACAATGCTGCCTCTCGCACTCGTAGAAGGTCCACCCCACGAGTGATGAGGCGCATTGAAGTCTAAGCTGACCAGGACTGGGTACCCAGGGTGAGTGACAAAGATGAGCTAGACACGCTAGCCACAATCAAGTAGCCCTGCCACTGCACGGATGCACATAACATGAAACCACAGTCACGTCCGTGCGCGACAGACGTACCAGCAGCGCCACCACTTCTTGCTACTCGTAACACCAAGACAGCAGCGAGACTTGCGTCTTAGGATAAATCGCTACATATAGAGCAGCCTTGCATGAGTGCCCAACACTGTGTTCTCATGTCGACGAAGGATGGTTGGGCAAGCGTTCGTAGTAAATCGGGAGACTAGCAGAAGCAAGTTCGTCTCTTGTAGGGGCAGGCACCAAGCGGTGAGTTTTCTTATGACATGCGACGGCGAAGCTCTCCTACTTTATTGGCAAGTCCTGGACACTTCCACTGAAGGAGAAAATAGTGCCGCGTTGCTTTCCAAGGAACAGGCACTGCATTGTGGAAGATAGACCAGCAGCACCTTTGATAGCTGTTGCAGTTGCCACGCCACAAAGTAGATAAGCTCAGCCGGGGCAGATTGGACTGTGTCGGTACACAGGCGGAGTATGATCCAGGTACAGAGTGCGACACGTATGTTTCATGTGTCGTATTTTGTCCGGCGGATCGAGCGAGGTGAGACTTCGTTGGGTGAGGCGCGTGACTTCCTTATGGAGTCGAGTTATCTGCTGATCCTTCTTTGCCAGATAATCTGCTGCCATATCAGTCACGACAAAATCTTTTAAGCGCACAACTACACGAAGACGGTGAAAGAAGAAAGGAAATACGCGAGCGCTAGCAGCAATTTCTTGTCAATAAATTAGTCAAATATGTCTCACACTAAGCACGTATTTGACGCGCTTGACAATGTCGCTGTACCCTACCCGGAACCATCGTAGTGAGCGGTGTCAGGATATCTTAATGTTCGTGTTTCTTCTTCGCGGGGAGTAGGACTGTAATGCGAACCTATTCTTTGTTGGAGTGACACTGTCCCTTCCATCCACTCGCGGTTCTTGCGGCTGTTGTGGGCTTTGGTAGCCTTCAGTTTGGACAGTCTTTGGACGATATATCACGATAATCCGTTTGGTAGAGTCTGCATTTGTATGTGGGTAAGTCGAGTGACTCAGTAGAAGTGTCTGCGAGAGGTGGGCGCGAGGCTCGCATATCACCGCGACGAAAACACTGATAGCAGTGTACCACCGTTGCTGAACACATGGAACTGCCGAATGTATCCATAGTACGTAATATGGCTTGCTGGAGTCAGTGCACCTTGAAGAGTGACCCGGCACGTGTGTCCATCACCATGTAACGAGCTGTCACCACCTTGTGTATAGAATAGTGCAAAGCATCAATAAGGTTCTCCTACGACTCCCCCATGTCAATACCAGAAACCACATACCGACGCAAGTCCGAACGAGAAGTCAACTACATTTGCACTGTGACAGTATTAGTTGTGAGTGGAAGATCTTGCAGGTGAGTGAGGTGGTCTACATCCACTAGCTAACGCACCCACACGGATTTGCTGTTGCGAGGATGGTAAGTTGAGGAGCCTTGAAACGCAGTGGTTTTGAAGCAAGCGTCAAAGGCTGACGTAGAAGGCGATTTGATAGTACTTACACGTGGAAGCATTTGCGCTGTTTCACCACTAATCTTTGCTTAGACTCGGAGCCAGGCGATACAGAAGCTGCTGAGCAGGAGCATTCCAGCTTGGTGGTCTGTGTTTCCAAAGCAAAATAGCCAGATTCATTCATTTGTCAATTGGCCGTGCGCTTCGTACGTCCGAAGGAACGTGCGAAGCACACGTTCCTCATCGGCTCCGCTATAAGCACCGGTACTATTACATGTTAAGCATGCGGACGCGTGGCCGCCGCCGAATGCAACCGGCGAGCCAATGGGGCTGTCTTGGCGAGCGTCCCTTGTCCAACTCTGAAGCGAGCGGCGCCAGCGGGGGCCAGTCCAGGTTGTTTATGATGTCCAGGACACGAGAGCCGAGGGGTGACCCCGTGGCTTCGTCCAAGGCTAGACGCCTTGGACGCTTATAAACCGTTTACTGCCAATCTGGCGGAAATATATTTACAATCATTCTTTTCTTCCCACAACTGGCCAACGTTGCCTTTGTCACATTTCTTGCTGTCTCGCGACATTTACCTCCGGCGGAAAAAGCGCCAACGCGAGGCCTAACGCAGCTATTCGTCTTAGTTGAGCAATATGTATGGGTGGAGGGTATCGCGCAGGGCATGGCTGAGGTAGTACGTCTGAGGTAGTAGAAGATGTGGTAGGATTGAGCGGAGCTATTTAATAAGCAACGTCTGTTACTTGTCGCAGGACTCGATAAGGGCCAGAGTATCTCGGAAGTAGTTTTTCAGGAAGGCCAACGCGCCTAGACGGAGACTAGAGAACGACATGGTCACCCGCGCTGAAGTGGGCGTCCCGATTGTGGGTACAACTTCTGCCACGCAGAGAGCGAAAGACGGGCAATGTGACAAATTTTTTCTGCTGCAGCGATGGTGGCTGAATCGTATTCAGTAAGCCGTTTGGCAGGGGGTAAGAAGGAATGTACCAAAAGGGAGCGTTGGTTCTCGTCCATACAGAAGGTAGAAGGGAAAGTAGCCGGCGGGCTCATGGCGTGAGAAGTTATGCACAAAGGTAACAAAACGCAGCGCAGTGTCCCAGTCGTGATGATCAGATGAAACATGCATATAGAGAATATCATTGCTTGCGTGATTAAGGGATTCAGTAAGACCGTTCGTTTGAGGGTGGTACGCGGTCGTATGCTTGTGAGCGGTGGCAAAAAAAAAACGAAGTCTTAGATGACTTTGTATAAGAAGTAGCAACCCGGTCAATGAGGAGCTGACGAAGAGCTCTGGGAAGTAAAATGGCGACTTACATCAAGAAGTCGGCGACGTCTGTAGCGCAATTAATCGTGAGAGTTCTTTTGATGCGGTAGCGGGTTGCGGCAACGGGATGTGGCATAATATGTAGCAACAGCAATCCATTTATTTCCGCGGTGGAGAGAGAGAAGGGGCCGAGAAGGTCGAGAGCGACAAGGAAGGATGCCTCGGCAGGTATGTGAATAGGCTGGAGGTGCCCACCTGGAGGAAGAGCTAGCCTTTCCTAGCATTGGCATGACTCACAGGCAGCGACATAACAATGAACAGAACGGTAGAGAGCATGCCAGGAAAAGCGGCGCTGTATACCGTCTGCGTCCTGGAAACACCAAGGTGACCGGCTGTGGGAACATCATGCAGTTGCTCGAGTACGGTCGCCAGAAGATAAGAGGGCATGACGAGTAGTAGTTCCCTTTTGTCTGGGTGCATGTTCCGGCAATATAAGGGATCATATACAATGAAGAACAGGGAAAGTGGCGGGTGGGACGAGCCAGACGGCAGGCCCTTAATGAGATTATTTAAAAACATGTCGCGCCGCGGTTGATCACCAATGTGGCTGAAAGCGGACAGCGAGGAAATGCCGGTCAGTGTGCCCTCTGTGGGAACGTCTGGGTTGTCTACGGGGTGCCAAGACAAGCAGTCAGCGTCCTGGTATAGTCGGTTAAAGCTGTATACCACAGTGTCGGTTAATTCATGGAGGCGCAGAGCCCAGCGACCTAGACGTCCTGCGGGGTCCTTGAGGCTCGAAAGCAAGCAAAGAGCCTGTGGGTCATTGATCATAGTGAAAGGCCACCCGTATAAGTAGGGGTGAAATTTCTGTTCAAGCGAGTGCAACGTACTCGCGCTCGGTTGTTAAAAAAATTGCACTTGGCAGGGGTGAGGACCCGGCTGGCGTGCGCAATAACTCGATCATAACTACGTTGGCATTGGGCGAAAAGAGCGCGAATTCCATAGCCGCTCGTCTCTGCACGTACTTCACTTAGAGCATGGGCATCTAAGTGTGCGAAAACCTGCGGGGCAGTGAGCAGCATGAGAAGGTGTGAAAAGGCTGTGGCTTGATCGAGACCCCCGGAAAACAGAACATCTTTTCTAAGATCTGTTAGTGGTCGGACTATGTCTGTGGAATTTCTGACAAATCGACGGAAATACGAGCACATTTTCACAAACGTTTGAAATCCTTGGCACACGTTCGTACAGGATACTCAATCACAGCACGAACATTAGCGGGATCGGGGTGGACGTCGAATCCGTCGACAATATGCCCAAGGCCAGTAATTTTGCGGCGACCGAAGTGGCATTTCGAAGAATTAAGCTGTAGCCCAACCGCACGATACAGTGATAAGATGGATGTAAACCGTGAGAGCTGTGTTGCAGTTGTCGGATAGAACACGATCACATCGTGCAAGCAGCACAAGCAGATAGATCATTTAAATCTGTGCAAGAGCGCATCCATCATTCACTCGAACGTGACTGAGTCATTGCACAAGCCAAATGGAATAACTCTGAACTGGCAGAGGCCGTCAGCTGTAACAAAGGCTGTCTTTTCACGGTCCCTGTAGTCGATGGCGATCTGCCAGTAACCCGAGCGCAGGTCGAGGTATGATAAGCAGGTCACACCGTGAAAGCAATCCAGAGGCTCATGAGTGCGTGAAAGAGGATAGAAATCTTTTTTCGTGGTCGTATTGAGAGGCCGATAACTCTAGGCAAGCTCGCCAACTTTTGTCCTTCTTTTTTAACTAAAGCAACAATGGAAGCCCACGGACTCGCGGGCGGCTCAATAATTCCCTTTAGAAGCATCTTCTCAGGTATCGCGACCTATTATATCCACAATAATATTTTTTAACACACAAGATCAGTATTAAAATTCGTTAGTAGCGCTCTTTCGCAGCTGTAGCCTTTGCGCCTTAGAACCCCAGTAATAATAAAGCATCTTGTCATTCTCTTGCTGAACAACTTGGAGCTCGGACAGTGACACGCGGCAAAGTCGCCCGTGAATTGGAGGCACATCACCAGTATGTACGCGATATTTGACAAGAGAGGTTTGATCTAAGAGACTGCCGTCAAAATCGAAAATGCAGGAGTATGTGGCGAGTAAATGATGGTGGTGGTCCACTTGTGAGGGCAGAGCGGCCGGAGCAATCCTCCTGGTAACATCGTTCTGTACCGACGGAGGAGTGGCCCGTCGGCGGAAAGAATTTCTGAAGGAGAATCAGGCGGCAGTGAGGAAATCTGGCGCTCATCTGAAGGCGACAGAGAGGCCAGAGCTGTGCCTTGGGGATGAGCTTGAATACAGAGTCCGAGGTTCAAGAGAGGCAGACAAGTCACGTTGATCACAAGGGCCACAACAGTGTGAGGAAAGGAAACGTTGAGCGAAAAAAAGTACATTGGGAGACGGAGTAACCACATAGTCACCATCCAGTACACTGGGGCAGGGTCGGTTCAGGAGCGTCTCGGAGCGGTCCGCTGCTACGAGTCAAAAACTGCAGGGGCCGATTGTCGTCGTGGCGAATGTCACAAAATGAGCGAAGGGACGAAGGTGGGCGATATCGGCACTGACGGGAAATATGTCTAAACACCATGGCAATGAAAAGAAATGGGCTTGCCATCTTGGGTTCACCGCTGGGCCGGATTACGATAGTGGCGAAAGATTCTGTATTCCTATAAAGCGGAGCAGCAGAACTGACCCCAGGGTGAGAAGTGACAAAACGGCCTGGAGTCTTACGTTAGCTAACTCTTTCCTAACGAAGGCTTGAACTAAAGAGACTGTTGGTCGGGAGTCGTCGGAAAGGCGTACGAAATAGGAAGATTGAGATGCCACCTCAATTTCAGGATTCACCCTGCGGACGTGGCTATAGCTCGTGTGTTGCCGATTGAGTGTCTAAACGTCCGCGCAGGACTATGGCACGGCAATGTTTGGAAGCCGCATGAATTGTTGGGCGATGAGGCAGCTCTTCGGGACTTCAAAACGCCTGCACTCCTTGATAATTTCTTCAACGGCTGAGTAGTTCCCAAAAACCAGCAAGCTGTAAGCGTCATCAGGAATGACTTATCGGGCGTGACTTATTTTATCCACCTTGGTTATGTTGGTATCGACTCGGCGGCAAAGGGTAATAACGGCAAGGATGTATGACACTTACGACTCCGTGGGGGATTGAGTGTGACATAAAAAATCTTTTGAAGCGGCGTGCTGGCAGCCAATTGCTTTTCCAAATAGGTCACGAAGCTTCGGCTTGCATATATCCCAGCTGGTCAGCTCTGTTCGGTGAGTGTCAAACTGGACGCGCACTGTCCCGCTTAGGTAGAAAGCGACATTGTAGAGTGTCACTGTCGGTCCCAGTGATCGTTCGTTGCGACGCGCTCGTAATTGCCAAGCATGTCATCTACGTCGACACTGTAGGTGCCAAAAGAAAAAAAAGAGCCGTGTCGCGGTGTTGGATCAAGATCGCCGGCTGGGGTGCGGATTTTGCGGTTGGCGCAGTATCCCCGCCTGATGACATGGTTGAACATGCCAGGATATGTCCGCCGCAGAGTTCCGTCTTGCGCAGTACCCAGCCCCTCCACGAAAATGCCACGGGAAAAGATATAAAGGAAGATGCATTCACAAACGATCTATAGTGGGCTGCAGCAATGTCAAGATGGCGGAAGGGTGATCTTTACTATCGTCGTTTTCTTCCCCACCACCTCAGTGGGCTACGTCGCCTTTCTTAGATAGTTCGTAGTGTCGTGACATATAATGTACTACCGTTTACATGCACATATATGTACACATCGGGTTCCCATTGGGATGGAGCGTGGAGCTCCAAGACGTGAAACAATATTCCTCATGCCCGTACTCCTCTGATCTGGTACACTAGGGTATGTCCAGGGCTTTCGATGACGTGGCTTTAACACTGGTCTGTGTAGGCGGTGGATCTGTGCGCTTTGGTTACAGGGCGTCGGGTTAAATGCTGCCATGATGATGTTTTGAGGCCAAGAACCTTGATGCCAGACCTTTGTGCCATTGACTTGTGGGGCGCGAGCAGGGGGCTTTGGCTTTAGCGAAACACGGTTAGCCGAACACAGAGTTTATTCTTCCTCTTTCTCTCTATTCAGAAACAGTCATATGTACTACCTTATATGCATAATATATATATATATATATATATATATATATATATATGAAGCACCGTTTTATCAGTGTCTCTACAGAGGCACGTCGGGTAAAGACAAAGCAAACGAAGAAAAAGAATAACAAGCTGTATACCCAGAGATACGATAGTTGTCATTACTGTTGGGTACTTTGGGTAGAGCAGCTCGTAATATTTTAGGCCTGGTAATTAACATATAATATACCTAGGCTACTATCACTACTGCTATGAGCGGGTTAATATCCCATTTACTAGCTTAATATGAGCAGCACAAAGATAGCGCTGTTGTCCTTCCAACATGGTTCTAGGTGATGCTTCCGGTGTTCCTTTTTGCCAGTCCGCCTACTTCACCGCTTTCCTCAGCTTCTGTCCACTGTCACTACGTCTTTCAAAACAACCATACGGCAAGATCCCAGAACAGTGTACGTACGTAGCTTACAATATATCCCCTCATTGTGAACGCAAAATCCGCGAAGCCTACTGATATTTCGCTTCTGCTAGCGGGTTAATAAAAAAAACGCGTATGTTTTAATATCATCATAAAAAAAGCCCACAGAACGAATGTACATCTGTATTCGATGGCATTCTCGGTGTTCCCTTCTGCAAACACGTCTATTTGTCCGCACTTGTCGCAGCGTTTATCCGCGATTAGGTCTATACACTCTGACTCTAATACCTTTATATGTTAACGAGTAGCGGTATTCGAACCGTTGGCATCATACTACGCAATCGTGTTCGAACGACCCAAGTTATTCCAGTACCTGCGCCGTTCCGGAATAACACGTCGTGATCGGCACATTCAATCTGCTTTTGACATGCCGCCTAACGAGGCGAGCCAATAGCTGGCACAAGAACGCGCGCATTCCGGAGGTTCGAGGAGCGGATATTTCTGAGCAGATGCTTAACCGCAGAGATTGTATGTCGTAACTTCAAAGCACCTGATGAGAAAACCTTGTTGCGTGCAGAAATTTCAGAGCCATCAGCGTATGACTAACGGATAAGTGAACTCCATTCAGACGCCGTCACCAGCCTTTAAAAGCAAGCCTAACGTGCGGGATAGTCCCGACAGGTGCATTACACGGGCTCTGCGCAATATGACCAGCCATGCGTCCCGTTCTTTTGTGGGTTGAAAGCCGCGGGCCGCAATGCTGGCTAGTAGAAAAAGAAGTAGTAACGATATGGCGAAGAAACTCACTGAACGGGAAAGTAATATTGCGTTCGCCTTCCGGTGATTAAACAAAGCTCGGCGTAAGCCTAGGCACAAAGCCTCGTTACCTAGCAACCAAGCGGATTAGTCGACTGTAGGTGCTCCTAGGTCGATTCTGCTCAGGCAAACCGCGGGTGAACTACGTGACAATGTAGAAAAAGAGCAGCCACCGTGCCAGATACACAAGGGCAAGAAACAAATGAACGAAGTTTCATCCTGCACTGTGGGACGCTGGTTCTTCCGCGCGCCCACGAACACAAGATCTGTGGCCTCAGTTTTACCTTTGCTCGGTAACAGGCTGAGAGCGTGGAGTACGCGGGTAATCACCCAAGGGAGAGCGTGCCCTCCTGAAGTGCTGAGCGGGAGACTGTAGAGAAAATCCGCTTTGACTTATAGGTACGGCAGTGCTCGACATTAGGGAGGATAGCGCGAGAGATATATTGAATGGGCTCGAAGGCAGTGAGAAGAACCGATCGCGTGAACGGAAGAAGTCGGACATAAATTCTATCCTCGAACATCGAAACTTGTGTTCCTTTGAACCATGACTGACGTAACATTTTTGCCGCTTTCACTCTTTCTCTGTTTTTATCCCCCTGCTTCTTGCCCCCGGCAGGGTAGCCAATCGGAAGTACCTCAGGTTAACCTCCTTGCCCTTCAATGCATCCTTTCTCTGTCTTTTATGCGCAGAGTTTGGTACACTGAAGCACTCATTCAAACGCTGCGCAATTATTACAAAGCCCATAATAACGTCTTTGATTCTCTATAGAGACTTTCAGTAGTGGCTAGATGTAATTACTACCATACTATTTTAGTACTTAATTCGCATTTACACAATCCTCATTCATGCACAATAATGAAGAACTAGTTTTGAATTGCCCATGATGCATTGGGGCTCTCTGAACAACTGTGGTCAGTTAGCAAAAAAAACTATGCAGACGCATACTTTCGAAATTGAAGAAACTGCGCGATACGTTGCGTGAACGTAAAAGAATGCTGCTTAGCAAAAACTAATGTTGATATACACGAGACGTTTCAATTTGCTACAATAAAGTTTCTTTTGAAATGCCGGATCTGGCGTCGTTGAGATTATCTGACGTCCCTACACTGAGCGAAATTTGCTGACGTCGCCCAAACGAAAGGCTAGGTATGGCGTCATTTCTGATGAAAAGCATTGAACAGGTGTGCTTCGCGCACTTCTGATGAGCAATGTGCTCGTGCATGTGGCAATAGTCGTCATCGCCGGAATAAACGAAGCCAATGTATTGGCTATTGCTATTGGTATTGGCTAATGGCCGACGTAAGGATTCGGGCACAGCATTGCTACAAAAACCAAAACTAGTTCTTACAAACAAATATTGCACTTAATTATTCGCTGACCTTTGACGCTTGTCAGTATTTATTGTAAGTTCTACAGCGTTTGCACTTATTTCTGAGAAAAACATAAGAAAAATAAAAAAGGCGTTGCCATGTTCTTTTAACTGTTCCGTAAGGGGTCGGCAGGCACTGGGAAAACGACACATTTTTGACTATGAGAAGTCTGGCTCTGCTTCATGCTTGGTTGAAACTTCAGCGCAACTGGGATGGTTGAGTGAAAAACGACGCCTTTTCGACATCTTTCAACATCATCTATATGTCGAATAAGGAAAAATTTCATTTGATTGGATCAATAAGTAGCCATACGCTAACAATGCTGCGAATACTGTTGCCATGGTACCATTAAACCAGGCAAATTTCCTAAAACGCATGTGGCAGCTAAGGAAACCGCTTGCTACGCTGACGTACACAAATCTCTCCCCACTTCTGCCCCCCCGCCCCCCCCGCCCTTGTCGAAACGATGGCTCCGGTGATATGCCTTGTTCAACCGCTGTTGATTCCTTTTACCTTCTTATTTATCACCCAAGTATCACGCTACTTTTTAGGCCTCTCGTATTCATTATGTACAACACACTCCGCCTGAGGACGCCATTACTTATGGAATTGCTGCTTTACCACGGCCGAGTGTGCCTACAGAGGTGCGAAATTCTAACGCAGAAAAAAAAATAAACATTACAAATTGACCTTCCACTGTAGTAAGGAGGCCCCAGAAAAAAAAAAAGAACGCCCACACGTTAAGCAGGATGTGAACCCGACTCTAGCCTCTCCCGCATAGTTTCTGTACGTTCCAGCTAGCCATATTTATTCAGCTCCAAGCCGTGCGGCTGGTTTTTCGAGATAAGAATTCAGTCCTCCCTGTGAATGCGAAGTAGCCGCCTACGTGGCATACTTCCTGCATACTACTGGAGTCAATCGCCTCAGCACACTAAAATAATACTGTGCGTCGCGACCCCACCATCTATATCTGCTGGGGTTTAGAACAAATAGTTCCAAGCTCACTTTCAAGGTAAGCTTGTAACAGCCACGTTTGAAGGTTTAGGGCGTAACAGACAGGTGCTCCGTCGGAGATATTCGACTACGTTGTCGGGTGTAATTTTTGAAATTTAAGTTTATTGTTCGTTATGGTATGTAAAAAAAAACGAGCTCTAATATAATAGGCAGCATCGGGAGGTCCCAGAGTGAGAAAATGCCAGGGGAACTTCTTATCATTGAGGCTGGATAAGAGTATCAGAACAGCAAGAACAGGGTAAACAAAAGAAAAAGCGTCAAGAAATACAACCCGTAGGGAAAAAGTTATAACAAATAGAAAACCATTGGATGTGCATTAAAAGAACGCTGTACAGTAACATCAGAATAAATAATCAGAAACAGGATTGTCTAGTAGTGTATACAAAAGAATTTCGCTTTTCTACATATTATTAACAATGAAAAATAAAACTTGTATTGCAATAATATCAAGCCTAACGATACAGTAAGAAAGGTAACGCAAAAATAATTTAATGATTATGAAAATATATTTTAGACAAATGAAAAGATGTTTCTGCTAACAGTACCTTTTTTCATCCCTTTAAAAAAATCAGTGGCCTTCCACTCTGTGAGGAAGGATGACCAGCGAAACTGTGTATGTGGGCCCCTTAATGGTGAACTGCACCTCCGCGGCGGGTCGGCCTGGCATTGCACTATCTTCGTTTTTTTTCTACAGGCGGACAGGATAATGGGTAAACTAGCACTTAACAGCTTTGCTGTAAAACTACAATGAAATAGATGACTTATTATAAACAGGGATGTGATTCCGAAGTGCAATACTATAGATGCAAAGTTCTTTTCAAATTTCTCTTTGAAGATCATAACAAAATTTGATGAACCAAAATGTTATAATAAGGTCTAGCTGTTCTTCTGCTAACGATACAAGAGGCGGCAATTCATTAATCTTTATTTCAAAGGTGTTTTCTATTCTGAAATTGCTTTGAAAAATTTTGTTCGGATTGCACGCTTACGCGTCACTGTGGAATTAGACAGTTCGTCAAATTTTTTTAGCTGTCCCTGCCGTCGCACAAATAACATCTACTTCCTGAAATGTGGTTAAGCAGGAAACCTGACAATAAAGTTCGCATGTGGGAACAAAGCCACTCCACTTTATCGGCATTGCACGCGAAGACAATGACATGAAAATTATTTCGCGGGGTTGGTAGGCATCTCAATCAGCTTTTGTAATTGTAACATTGCGCACGTTTTTGAGCGCATGTCTTTCTCGTTATCTCATCTGTCATTGTACAACCGCTTTCGTAGTTGTCATATCTGGCCTGTCTTCCGTAAAACGTCGCACCTGTAGCGCACCGGCTGTCTACGGAAAATGAGGACACATATAATTTCCTGCTCTCAACTCATCAGCCTAGCGTAAATACTTCAATGCAAAAAAAGCAAAAAAAAAAAAAAACCGAGGTCGCTGACCCACGCCACAATGTCGCATCCTAAGCGGTCGAATGTTACACCGAGGAAATTAGTTGGAACTACAGGGTAGCCAACCGGAGATCTCTGCTGAAGCTGAGAAAGAACAAGGAAATTACAACATACACTCGCATCAAATTAGCACTCCCAAATCTTACAGAGAAGGAGGAACTAACAGCATATCGATAATTTGTTTTTTCGAAGCGTGATGTACATGCCTAATATCAGCGGGAAGTTCAAATCAAGTGAAAAGTTCCTTCCAACAAGCCAGCTTTGAGGAAAGCAGATCACAGGGCTACGGCAGACGCATATCCACAATCTCGCTGGTGGCTAACCGGAAATAACCGATTTAATACTTCCTGAAGGAAACATTGATATTTCCTGCGATGAATTTTTTCCCTCTTAAAATTGTGTGTCTAAGCATTGAAATTTTCCTCATGCTAACACTTAGACAATATGTGCAGTAAACGAAAGTATACGTATGCTAGTAGTAATCTTGATAAAATGATGAAAAAAAATGAAAGCAGTGTTGAGTTTCCGTAATCAAGAATGTATGGAGAAGGCATCGTCTGCGTAAAAGGAATCAAACCATGACCCCTTTTCAATTTTTGGCATTTCAATGGAAAGAAAAAAATATGACTGAAAGGCAGAGAGGTTAGCCTGACGTAGTTGCCGTTGGCTACGCTGCATCAAGGAAGTTGTAGGGCCATACAAAAAGATAGAAAATGGAAGGGGAGGGAATGAGAGAAAGACGAGTACAGAGCGGCAGCGGACACCGTTCTTAAAGTATATCACGAAGGCCCATAGACCACAGCAACCTTAGCATTCATTCATTCATTCATTCATTCATTGTAAACACTTTCAGGGCCCGAAGGCACTACAGAATGCAGCGCGATGGATGCAAACGTTTCGAGAAATTACAGAAAAGAGGTTACAAGACATTTTTCAATGCGATCCTAAATCTTTCTGCATCTACAATTGCAACAATGGAGGAGAGATGGTGGTTTCATTAGGATGTTGTTCTTCGGATGAAGGGATAATGATTTAAGATAGTGCGACAAAATGACAAGCTTTCTTTGAAAAAGTGATTGTTTCTAGTTGAAACGTAGCAACGCGGTGGAAAAAGAGTGACTTTCAATACTTGACTGCAGCACTAGATTTTATGAAAAGTCAGGCGGGAGCATTTGTGGCGGATGGAAAGGTTTGGGAAAATTAATGTTGCTAGGTGGCGTTACCGTTAGCAGAGCATGGGGTAATAGCGAAAGCCAAGGAACGATTGTGGGACACAGTGAACGAGAGTCATCTGGTGGTAATAATGGTATTGACGTACTGCAAATACGAGGGGCAGGGATCACGAGGCAAATAGCCAAAGGGGCCACGGACCTCCGGTATGTTTCAAACGCACTACAAATTGCAGTGTGCACAGTTCCAGAGGTTGAAAGGCAGGGGTATGCAATTGAAAGGGTAGTTCTCGTAGTAAGCAGTAAAATTTCGACGCTAACTAAGGCAATGAACGGTAATTTAATTGACATCAACTGAGAAGTGCACTGAGCAGACCGCGAATGCGCTTTTGTGCGTGACGGGATAGATTTAAGTTAAAGTGTAGCAACACCGGTTGAACGTCGATTCGAGGCCGGGGCTTTAGGCTTTGAGGTGAGCCGCAGGCGATCAGGAAGTAAGATTAGGTGTTGGTTGCAGCGACACACCAAGTAAAAGGCAGAATTAAACCACAAAGAAGTAGGAGAACACGCACAAAGGATAAGAATAGAGAAGGTAAAATTTGTTACAAAAACATGCAGGCTGGTCGGAAGCAGGAAAATGGCTGGAAATTCAAGAGCAGCTGAATGACGAAGCGATTAGCGCGTACGCGTTGACTGAAACGCACGTACGAAATTTAGAGCGGCCGCCTGTTATTGACAATTTTGTATGAGAAGGATGCAACAGAATGACTGGGTCAAGGAAAGGTGGAGGTGGAAGCCTGCTGATTAGGCGAGGTCTGAAGTGGCAAAGAGTAAAAGAGACAAGTAAGCAGCATTTATGGGTTAGCGGCACATGGCAAGACAAAAAGACGTGGTTGGGAGTAGCTGACCTATTGAGGCGACTGGTGATTGCAGAGATAAAAATAAAGAATTGATTTATTGCATTAGAAGCGGTATTAATGAGATTAAGAAATCGGGCTAAGTGATATTAGCGGGAGTTTCAAAGCAAGCATTGGTGATTTAGACAGATATACAGATTACAGCGGTTCACTAGGGCTGGATCTGTGTGATGAACAGAACCTTATATCGGTCAACAGGACGAATAAGTGTTCTGGACTGGTAACGTGGCAATGCAGAAACAGGCTGTTATGTATAGACTATGCCTTAGTCTCGAGTGCTCTGATAAAGTACACCAAATAATATTAGTCGAACATGAAAAATATAGCCTGGGTAGCGATCACAGACGTTTAACATTAAAGTTTGGTAGAGATACTAAAGCGAAACACGAACCAATAGCATCAGAGTTCATACGAATGAATGAAAACAAATAACAAAGATCGCAAAAGCATAGAAACGAAAATAGAAGCTTTTTATAACGGAGCCTAGGAATATAAGGAAGTGGTCGACGTTATGCAGCAGGAAATAAGAGAGACACGGCCAAAAAAACTGTCGGATTGGAAAGAGGAAACCACGAAAGTGGTGGAACAAGCAGAAGAGCGAAAGCAGGCGTCTAAGGATCACCGAAAAGCCAGAAAAGTCGGGATTACGCAAAGAAGAGGTGCTCCTTAGATGGAACAAATACGGAGAAAAGAAAACGGTGGTGAATGAGCACGTAAAATGCAAAACTGAAGGAGCAAGTGGACGTTGGGTGCATAACATTCGCAAAAGAGACAAAGGTGCCCCAAATATTCTGCGGACATATAAGAGCACTCGGAGCTTCCACTAAAGATTCGCGAACGGCTATAAGGGATGCAGATGGTATACCTCCGAGACGATGCATTGCGGTACATCACAGACGTTATTAGGGATAACTTCGGTAAAAAGTAAGCCTAGTTTAAACTCAAATAGATTTAGCAACAACAGAGAAGCCTGGGAGATCAAAATTTGTCGTAACTTAGAAAGCTTTTTTTGAAAAAGAAAACAGTAGACAATGTCCCTA
Organism: Dermacentor variabilis; assembly: GCF_050947875.1. Classification (NCBI taxonomy): domain Eukaryota; kingdom Metazoa; phylum Arthropoda; class Arachnida; order Ixodida; family Ixodidae; genus Dermacentor; species Dermacentor variabilis. The sequence continues at coordinate 73,299,444 of NC_134578.1, forward strand.
ATGACACGGCAGCAGGACTCGATGGAATCCCTCCACACCTCATCAAAACCCTCGGTCCAAACGGCAAGGCGCTACCAACTAATGCTTTAGAGCAGGTGATCAGAACGAAGAAAATGCTGGTGGGATGGCGTGAAAACAAGACGAACCTCATCTACAAAGGCGAAGGCGGTAATGATAAGACGAGCTCGTACAGGCCAGTTACAGTAACATCGGTGATATATAGAATGGCAATGCAAGCCATAAAATTGGAACTGTTGAAATGGGTGGAGAAAAATAATGTATTAGGGGAACTGCAGAATGGGTTGTGGCCGAGCAGACGCTTAGACGATAATAAGTTTACACTAACTCAGTACGTAGAGATTTCAGTAGCGCACAATAACCTTTTATCGACGGCATTTCTCAATATGAAAGGAGCCCATGAAAACGTAGACATGAAATGGTTATGGGTTATCTTTAAGCGCGAAGGCATAGAGGACAATTTCGTGGAGCTGCTAAGGGAGATATACAGAGAAAACCGAGTACAAGCTGTATGGGAAGGTCGAAAAGGTAATGAAGGAGGGGGGGGATTCATCAAGCACTGAAACAAGGATATCCTCTGTCTCCATTGTTGTTCACACTTTATGTTAAGGGCAAAAAAAAACACGACTGGAAAACAGCGAATCAGGGTTTGATTTATCCATCACGTGTAATGGATAAATTGTACAACTGAAGCTCCCTGGGCTGATGTATGTGGACAATATACTGCGGCTAGCGAACACTAAAACAGATTTACAGAGACTTGCAAATATATGTGGCAACGCAACGACAAATCTAGGCCTCAGTTCTAGCACAGAGAAATAAGGAATTACGATCGTTAATGAAGATACGAGTAATTACGTGGTGTCAATTCAACAGCAAGTTATATCCATACTCAAGCAATGTAAATAACTCGACGTATAGATAAACAAAGCAAAGGCTTACTCAAGCACCTACCGAGAAAATATGAAAATAAAGGGAGAGCGGTATGCTGGAATAATGAAACACAAAGCGCTGTGGGGCCACATTGAGTATGAGATGTGTGGAATCTGGAAAAGAGTAATGGGGCCAGTGCGACCGTTCTCAAATGATATTCGATGCTCAGAATTGCATATTTTGTTGAGGTTGGAAGTTGACCAAAGATCGGTAGGCCAGTTGGCTTTGGGAGCCAATGGGAGAACCACAAAGGAAGCGGTGCAGGGCGACATGGACGGGGCTCTTTTGAATTCAGAGAAGCCCAGAACAAAAGTTAGTTTTGAAGAAAGACGGAGGAACACGGATGAAAATAAATGGGCAGCTAGAGCGCAGAAGTATCTGTACATGAAAAGCGTGGATACAGAATGGAGGCAGAGGACAAGAAAGTTGGCAGCCAAGTACAGGGTAATTGAAAGTGTAAATAGGCAACCAGGAGCCACCAGAAAGAAAGTGAGTGAAACGGAGAAACTTAATTCAATTCCAAGAATAGAAACAAAAAAGGACTATGGAGATTGATAAGAATGAGACGAAACAAATTACAAGGGAAAATCTGCAGGATAACACAAAGGGCAGTGCCTTGCTATTCGAGGATCTAGCCGGTTGCCTAAAGACAAAACCGACCCGGAGCAAATATTCGGAAATAGATGGCGCAATTGAATGCAGCAGCGAAAATCTGGAGACCAATAAGCACATCCTAATAAAATGCAAAGAGATTCACCCAGTGAGAACCTTACGTAACGAACAACTTCCAGAGGTGATTGGGTTTAAAGTGGATGGAAGCGTCAACCGGTCAGCAGTCGTTATAAGCAAGAGTCGTTTACAGTGTTGGCGGAAAAAAACAATGAAGAAATTGATACGACCAGATTAGTTACAGTCACGGCTAGCGGTACAAGGTATTTTTTTCAAGAAAAGAAAAGCTAAAGGAGATGTATACAAAAATTCTACATAAAAAACATCTATAGCATACCTGATTAAATCAAGCACGCTAGCAGACTATGTGGCACTGCCTGCTTTCAAGGGGGATGTCATTAAATCATCATCAATATCATCATCATTATCATGGGTGCTCCGCCTAGCGCAAATGCATTATCGGGGTAATTGAATTTGTCAAAGTCAGAAAATTTGTGAAGTAGGACTTACCCAACCTGCAGATTGATAGCGTCCGATTGGAATTCGGGTATACGAAAAAACATAATTTTGGTACACGGAAAGTCAAACCCCTTTTCATGCAGCTGTATTTCAGGTGAGCAAGCCATGAAAAATCCCTACCAAATAGAGGCTAACAGCTTCGCTGTAAAACAAGTAGGATCAACTACAGTTCAGATCTACGTATTCTTGGTTTGATTGGCTCATGAACCATATGTGTGTGCATATGGCATTGCCAGGCATTGCACTATCTTCGGGATCGGCCCAGTTATGGGGAGCGCTTAACGCCTGCTTCACCTCCACCGCGGGTCGGCCCAGCATTGCACTATCTTCTGGATCGGCCCACATATGGGGTGTTTTCTGTCTATACACAGGGACACAACTTGGGGAAACTAGCCCTTAACAGCTTCGCTTTAAAATTTGGAGGACGCTTAAGCTTCGCCTTTAAGAGTGGAACGCGATAGATTTCGAAGATCCCTGAGTGCTTCTCACGCTTCCCGGCAACCGCAGCTTTCTTGCGGATCCGCGGAGCCAAGCGCGATCGTGCTGTTGCAAGGAACCGAATTGGCCGCGCCGCTCGGAAAAGGGGTTTGTGTTTGAGTTTGCGCGCAAGAAAATTATGTTTTCTGCTATATTCAAATTAAACTCCGACGCTATTATGCGTGTAGGTCGGGCTTAAATTGTACTTTGTAATCTTTCTGACGTATCTTACTTTGAGAAATTAAATTAGTTCTGTGATGCACATGCGCCACGTGGGTGGCCTGCGTGTTTGTGGTTCGGAATGATGTTTCGCGAAGTGACGGCCGACGCCGACATTGAATTTTTTTTTGCGACAGGAGGCCCTTAACGCTATCACGTTAAAAACTTTATTTAAGGCCAGCACTAAGGCACTGTAAACGCTTGCTCCGCTAAGGCCCATTGTTTATCCGCCGAGTGAAGCTAAGCACTCCAGGGAGGAGGGCAATGGGAAGGGAAATAAGGAGAAGTAATGGCACCGTTGCGTGTGTACAGAATGTGTTCTCTATCTGCCCTTATCTCCGGACAGTTGGGGCAGTGAGCTTTGTTACGCCGATCGAAGTCATAGAGCATTAGTGGGGTGAGAAGAGTGTCCGGTTGAACTTTGCGAAGGAAATGTGCTTATTCGGTGTTCAGCGAAGGGTGACGTTGGTGTAAAATAGTGCGGTTTTCCGTGATGTTCTTTCAGTGTTCAGCTATTTGTTCTTTGTAAGCAGTAACTTCCACTGTCATTGTATTTGGCCAGTGAATCGAGGGCGCCCTGAGGTTAATTTCGGGGGCACGTTGATGAACCAACCCATTTCCTTCGATCCCAGAATTACCTAGTACCCAACGCAGGTTGATTGCAATGTTCGGGCTGCGGTTACAGGCTTCTATTAGAAAGCGCACATTGCTACACATAGGGAGCCTACATGCAAGCGCGCTTGCATGTGGACGCCAGCATTGATTCTTCAGCGCAGAAATGCGAAGCTTAATTTTTTTTAAATTTATCCTGTCCGTGTTAGATCGCAAACAGTTTTCGTCCGTGTGTATCGTCGCATCCAATCGCCGGCGGATTGCATGGAAGCGCTGTATTTCCGCCGCAAAATTCGTGTGCGGCCAACTTTTCTTCTTCTGGCGGTCGCTGATTTTAGACATGAGCGATTAGTAGGGTACGGCTTAGAAGATGAAGCAGAGGAGGTTGAAGATGGAGTAGATCAAGTGAAGGGACGTACAAATGAGACGCCTGTGCTACTAAATATGCTTGTAGTTCCACACGTGTATTTCGCCGATGGCCAAAAAAACGCGTATCATCTGGCGTCGCCTTGGCGATTTGAATTTCCAATGGGTTCGATAAAACTGAGTGGCATGCATTTTCTGTAAGTTATTTAAGCACGGATCAACGTATTGTTGCTAGGGAATTTGATGAACACGATTTCGCTTGGCTCTCTTTCTTCACATAAATAGGAATGAGGTCATTTCGGTGGTTTTCTGCATAAGCAAACCGGTGAACGATGCCAGTGAGATATGGTGAGGCAAAAGTTAAATCGAAACTGCTGTATGCCCAATCACACAGACACATAGTCCTGCCGTTCTATAGACGGGAAAATTTATTGTCCCAGGCAAAGAAATCAGGCTTCTTCCTTTGGAATTTATCTTGTTCCTCGCCCAAGGAGAATGATGGGCTTCAAGCTCCAACACCATATCGCGGACTAGGGGTCATAGCTAAAATGCCTTTTAGTATCTGTCTGTAAAAACGATTGATTAGGGAAATATAAGTACCCACCAAAGTAAACGCAAGTGTTTGATTCTCAGAGCCAAACATACATACTGACTACTGTCACAAGGCCGCACTGGATGAAGAACACAGGAATGTTCACATCGCATGTAGGTGATAACATTGCTAATGCCATTACAAGATTATGACAACTGAGGTTTATAGCTAGTGAACCTCATCGGCACGCGAGTGACATTCATTGAAGACTTGGCGTTAAGGAAATTTCAAATTTAAAGAAGAGTATAGGTCATAAATGCAAATATACATAAGTGTGTGTACAAATGCAGATACGTATACAGATACCTTCCATCAGTATATAAGAACGGCGGCGATAAAGCAAATCATGGCTCTGTTTTCTGACTAGGGGTGCTCTTCACGCACGGCGCGTTCAAATGCAATTCACCCTACTTGGGCTGCACGAAAAGCGTTTCAAGTGCCAGTTGGCTCCAAGCGTTTGCCTAACGGCTCGATTTTTATTGATTCAGCCATTGGATATGAGCCACTGGGAGCGTGCCCATTCTTGGCCAATCCTCCGCAATCAACATATATCACTTCGACACAAGAGTTGCAGAATTCTTAAATGTCAGTAGATATCTACCACGCTTCTGTGTGCACAGATCCGCCATTACTATCCTTCCCTCTACAAGGGTCGCACATCATCTTTGTCCTCGTGACGTCACGGCGTATGCTTCTCACACTTTGCAGCCTCCAGATTTGCCATATTCAGCCATATTTTGTGAGCTGTGCAGTGAATATGAACGTGAAAGTAAAAAAAAAAACACCAATGTGTAGTCACGAATATACACAAACATTGCGTAAGGTGGCACGTTACGCAGGGTGAAAGTGAACACAATTATAGGCATCACGGTGTGTAGGATAGCAATGGCCTACCCACATCATGAGTGCTTCGCTTCATGTAGAATGCAACAGGCGGGTTGGATCTGCGTTTTTTTTTCTAACTGTATGCCCAGTTGGAACGAATCATTAGGTGAAACATAGAGCCCGGTGTTGTTGCGGTTAACGGTCGTAGCCAGTGACAGATGACAGAGTATACCGGAGCGGAGAATGTCCCCATTATGTCCATGGCTCATTTCACACTTCAGCTGAGAAGTTGTGACATGGTTTCTTACCAGTAAGGGATAATATAGGTCAGTGCACGTTATGCGCAAGATACCTATAAAGGCAAAGATGGCACAGTGACGGCTATAACAATTCGCGGCTAAGCTGAAGCTCGTCACTACTTCGATTCCCAGTCGCGGCGGCCGCATGGGGCCGCGATTCGAAGCGACCACGCTGCGTGCTTTAGGTGCGTGTTAAATAACAGCAGAGGCCGTAAATTTATACGGAGCACTCCACTCAAGAATTCCTGATAGCTCATCGTGCAGTTTTGAAACTTTAGACTTCAGAATTATTTTTTTAAAGACTAACGTGGCTCTCGCATCGCCATCGCTTAACTGAAAAGAAAATGCAGGCAATTTCTTGGCGTACGATAAGCTGTCGGTTTTATTGCCTCGCACCGACGTGCAGTTTTCAATTAGAGTGGATCGCTCGCTCGGCGAGCCCACTTATGTTAACGAAAACGGAGCAGGACAGAAAGAAATGCATAACGGTCACAACAGAGGGGTGGGGCAGCTGGACACACGGGTGCTGTTTATATTCTTGCACGATCTTCCTATCTTGGTAATTCTTCTTTCTCTTTCTTTTTTACTGTAGCGATAATATGCAGCCGTTCGACGACACGTAACTCATGACTCTTTAGAGAATTAGAGACTGGGAACAAAATTTTGATGCGCGCTAGCAATTCAATGTTAAAAAATAACTTCTTCCATCACCGTGGTTTTGGTTACGTCCAGCTCATTTATTTCGATCAGCGATGAGGGTAGTTTGAGAAGGCATTCTGGCATACTGCCGCAAGAAAGTTCCTTCGCACACTTTACAACTTTTTAAATGTCAGGCAAGCTCACCCCGTAGTACTTAAGAAGCTTGTTGATAACTACTACCGCTTCCGATTGCTCGCTTGCATTTCCAAGCTCCTGGAGCAGCGCATAGCCTAGTCGTTTCGCTAGTGAAACCTTTCTGTCCTAGATGGACAGCGAGTATTCAAAATTCGGTTTCCTTTAGGAAATCGCTTGTAATTCAAGGAGCGATGAGAGTTCCATTGTAGTGTCAAGTGTTTATCTGACGACCTGGGATATTCTTCTTACCGCAACAACTGATGTAAACACCGAGAGTCTGTGACACGCATAATAATGCAGTCCTGCATTAGAAAAGTGCACAGATAGCATGGCACGCGATTCTTTCTCTCCTTGAGACTGGTTTCTTGGCCAGTTTCATAGAAATCCACTATAGTATACATATATTTGACTGCTTCGTCTCAAAATTACATGTTAAGCTTCCAACGTGGACTGAGAAAGCGCAGAGCAATTTCTTTCGAATGAGTCCCCCCATTCTGCTGCGAGAATTTCCTAACTATTTCTTGTTCTTTGCACTGCAGCCAGCGTAATTTGATTCCCTTTGTCAACCTGCGGCACGGCGCTCGCTTGCGTCCTGTATTGCGACATTTTCCTTTCATCAACTGAATAGCAAAAGGAAAACTCAGTTCTTTTGTCACAAGACGAAATCATTTCCAGAGTTTCTGCCAGGACTTAGCGAGCGCCCTCTGCCTTTCCACTGATCGCCAGTTTCATCACATTCGCTTACTTTTATCAACTCCTGCGCAAAAAGAAACAGGAAGAAGAAAAGAATTTACGCTTGTGTGCAGTCGTTTTCCGACATTATTACAAACACCTAGTCCGGTATACGTAAATAAATGAAAGCATTCTTGCCGGGTAGTTGCAACTTCAATAGTCAAGTGGATTAGAGCTTGCCGATGAAAACTACTGTTTGGGAAAAGCGCACTCAGGGTCACATGCTTACGCTGTGCTCTTTTGCCATAGCGCCGACATTTTCGCCATCTAATTGGTAAGCTTAGTGCTCAGTGACGCTGCGCTGATGCTAATCCAGCAAACTGTTGTAGCGAAAGGTGGGCAGGCATATTGTGACCTTATGGAAATTGCAAATGCTGGCCTTGTTCTCTGTGCCTCGAATTCCACTAAAAGGATTGACCTTACTGCTCGCGACGACGCCCTAAGAGCTCGAAACAGTCTTTGCGCGGCGAAGTGTTACAATCCTGGACCCTTCCTGCGCCGCGAAAATGTCAGGGACAAGGGCAATACGGTATTACGGTTATAGGTACGATTCTCAACTCGGATCATGTGGCTGTTATTTTTTTTTCTTGTGCACCACCGGATCGCTTCAGTGGAGTAGATTGCCTGGGGAAGGCGACCATATATCTCGCCGCTCGCGTCAGTGCAGCTTGCGTCATGTGGCCTCGGAACTCATAATGGCCGCATTCTGCATGCTGTATTAGGTTCCGCCCCGCCGCATTATTAGAAAGCTTATAAGCCATCCGGCTGGCAGCATTAAAATTCACCGCTGAAAGGCTACCCTTGCGATAATAAACCAGCACACGCAGTGTTGAGCACGCGCCCAAGCTAACCACGCCTAATGTAGCTTCGGGTTCAATTAAGATGCTAGCTCTGAAGGGGTGTTTTGATGCCATATATGCATAAAAATTATATGGTGCGTGTGATGTAACGCTATTCCCTAGCAGCTGAAGCAGTAGAATCACGTTGTGTGCAAATATTTAATGCTTGAGACAGTTTTTAACAATGTACCATTGACTGGAAAATAATGGGATGTTTCACCATACGTTTTCTTTTCTTTCTTTTCGACCTTTTCTTTTCTGAAGTTCCAACGAACTTTTCTCTTATAATCTCGTGGGGCATATGAAAGGATTCGGCTTGTTAAAGTTGATTACATGCAGAGGCGCATGCTACTTGCGAGTGAGATTGCAATATCCAGGTAGGTAAGCAAAAAGATTTGCTAGTTACCATTTTAATTGCTAATTTTAAGGTGAATATTCCAATTGCGAAATTGAGGCCGAGAGGTGATGTCATGGCCGCTTTGCAGAAACCAAACGACTACCGCACTTTCGACATATCCGTCCAAAAGAGCAGCTTAGCAATGTCGCTAGTGTTACTGTTAATATTCTCGCAAACTGTTAAGCGAACGCTTTTTTGAAACTGTTATCTGGAACACCTAGGCAATTCGTAACACGCTTTTAAACCTAATATCCCAAGTTTGGGGCTAGAATTACAATCTCTGCAAAGCAATCGCAATTTAACCACTTTAACGCTTCAATTTCGTCTTCGCAAGCGTGCGCCCGAAAGCGAATAATTAAATATTCGACAGAACGCATCTCACGATTACTGTAAGCGATAATGCGTTTATAATTGAATCAATATATCGACACAACGCATTGCCACCGTCGGAACAAGTTATGTATGAGGCGTGTGCTACAGCGGGACTCCTGTTTCGCGCTTCCCTAATAACAGTCGGCGCCATCTGGTGCCGCCGCCGCGAAGCCTGCGCGTTGCCTCCGAACTCCATGGTGCGTGGGTATGTGCGAACGCCTAGACATGCGTAATACGGCAACACCACTTCACTCTCGCACTTCTTTCTGGACACGCGACGCCATCTAGGGGTGCTGTCGAGAAGACCACGCTTGGCTTCCCAGCCGAAAAGCGGGGAGCACGGGTGACTGTGAACGCAGAGAAGCATTCGCTCACTTGCCGCACAGCCAATGGCACATAGTGAGCGACCAAAGTTCGCAAGAGGTTCATTGAAGAGCAGCACATACCCGGTGCATTCGTGCCGCAGAATGGAAAAGCGTCGGGTTCCTGTATTTGCGGAAGCCCTGTGACGAGGGTTAGATTCTGCGCAGCATCGGAGAAATTTAAATGACATTGTTTTTTCTGTCACAGCAGCGCGGCGCGTTCCCAGTGGCATATACCTATTGAGCCAAGTTGGCGCCAGAAACGTTCATTGAAGTGTGGAACACACCGATATACTGGTACGTACCAAGGGGCGAAAGTTGGCATCAAAGAGGCTCATGGAAGAACAGCACAAATTGTACACACCCAGCGTTCCAGCTCGGCGTGAACTGGTTTCGATGAACAGTCGTACCTATCCAGTACCGCATTTAGAATTACCAATGTCGGCACGAAAAAAGGTTTGTTAAAGAGCGGCACATATAGAGAGTGTTGTTAGACATTACGTGTTTTTTTATAAAAAAAGTCTATAAGCGCGGATAATGTGGTGTTAACGAAGACGAGTTTCTAGGCGATGCGGACGCATATTGCCGTAATATACCGTAATCTTCAGGAAAGTGATTAACAGCAAATTCATTAATTAAGTTATTTATTAGTGCGTTAGGGGTAGTTGTTTAAATAGCGGATCTGATAGCAGTCCCATTTTACCGCATCCCCATTAGGAAAATTCACCGCATCTTCCAGTCCGTGAAGACGGTCGAACAGCGAAGCTGTGGTATTTGCAACGAATGTGACGCCATGCCAGTGAAACTTCGCAAGCAGTCTATATTGTAAATCTTTTGTTTCACCATCCTTATCACCTCATTTTCGCTTTTGCGTCCTTCGCATGGTGAGCAAGCTTTAGGAGTGCCTTTTTTTTTGCTGTTCGCACTGTCGCAGACTTTGCAACTGTGACCAAAGTCTTGATGCAGGGATTTCCGCTTGAAGCGACCAGTGGCTCTACCGTTCAGGATGGTTACTTCTCTACGTTGACGCTGTTCTAGGGCATTTCGTTCGCGGAGCTGGAGTTCGTCATTCCGACGCCGTCGATATGTTTCCGCCTCTCGGACGCGCACTTCTGTATCGACCTCCCGCCGCTGCCATTTAAACTCGGCATCTCTGGCGCGCAACTCGGGATTTGCCCCACGACGACAAGCCCGTTCACAAGCCAACACTTGCTGACGCTCGCCTTGGGCACCCTTTTCCTCAGCAACATGCACTACTGGTGGTCTCGCCATAGTTGTAGACGGGATGGAATGTGCGGAACCACTAATCCAAACCTCCGCATATTGGGAGCACGGCCCACCAATGGGATGCAGAGAACGACGTCAGTGACGGTATGCCCGCATTCCGCCGTTGTCGCTTGTGTTCGATGTCTCGAATTTGCTCGGTGGCGTGGTTAGCAGCATCCGCTCGTCATTGCCGCTTGCGATTCTTCAAAATTAAATTGTTTCAAATTTACTTCTGTCCGTCACTTAAGACAATGAATGGCTCGTACCCCTTTAAGCAATGACTCATACCCCCGTAAGCGCGGCCTCTTCATTATGACGGCAGAACAGAAGTGAAATCCTGCGCTGGTTTGTCGAGCGGCAGTGGAGCCAACTGTGGAAGACAACAACGCTCGAGCCGTTGCTGATGATGAAATTTTAGCGAAGACGACGACGGCACATGGTCCGTGTAAACGACTTCCCTGTAAACGAAAATGGAAGTCGCACCTAATTCAATACATTTAGCATCAAATTTCAGCGGTAAATTCAGACAGTATCGGAACCGAGCGTCGCGGGTGTGCAGAAAAGGCAGCCCATTACACAGAAATGCCCGCGACAACAAGAGCGAGGAAGTTTGAAACCGAACGTCTTGGCCAGTCCAGGTAGCTACGGACACGGCGTGCTTTGCCTGTCAACTATGTGCGGCTGTCTGTCGTGTGGGAATTTGCCGCGGCATGCTATCATTGAAACTTCACTCCGCACTTCTTCACGGGGCGTTGCCACCCGACGAGGAGTGAGATGCGCTCAGTCTCGATATTGCCTCGGTTGAACTTTATAATTTGATGATAAATATCTCAAATTAGGTGCGATTTTCAAGGCTTTTAAAGAATAGGTGTGTATAAAAATGTCCCGCGCGCCAATAATGCCCTTCAGACAACTGCCCCAAGGCACCAATACAAAAAATTGCCAGGCTTAGCTTGGTTAAGCCAAGAATGCGTTGCATATTGCGCGGTCAGGTGGTGGCTGCGGCCGCGCGCGACCGCGCCAGCTGGGGCCCAGCTTTTCCGCCGTGACGTCACGCGCCGGCGCAGCGCCCCTAGCGGGAGGAGCGGGAGTCAGGTGGTGGCTGCGGCCGCGCGCGACCGCGCGAGTTGGGGCCCAGCTTTTCCTCCGGCTGTTGTAACGTCACGTCACGTGGTTGCGCTAAAGGTCAATGGTGGCTGCCCGGCCGCGCCCAAGGGCTGAACTGAGTGATTGCAATATGCAACGCATAAAAGTTTTTGTCAATTAGCGGCAAAGCATGCCCGCCTCGAATAGGAACTCATCTGTTAATACGCCACGTTCGTTGTGTTAATTACTTTATTGTAAAAAAGCTGCATCACTCAAACAACACCCTGTATGCACGTACATTCAGTGACACAATTTGGCCGAGGGCTCATTTAGAACCCTTTTCCCTGAGCACACTAGCCTAGAAGCGTACGGTGAGGGGCTAGTTGGTATGACATTATGAGAACAAAGAAAAACTGTGCAAAAAAGAACATGACAGAGACAGCGCCTGTGTCGTGTGGTTCTTTCTCTGTCTTGTTCTTTTTTGTGCAGTTTTTCTTTGTTCTCACACTAGCCTGACGCGCTACCAATTTGGCAATACTCTACCAGTGAACCAGGTCCATCCATCCATCTAACCATCGATCAATCAATCCATCCATCCATCCATCCATCCATCCATCCATCCATTCATCCATCCGTCCGTACGTCGGCCCGTCCATCCGTCCGTTCATACATACATACATACATACATACATACATACATACATACATACATACATACATACATACATACATACATACATACATACACACACACATACATACATACACACACACATACATACATACATACATACATACATACATACACACACACATACATACATACATACATACATACACACACACATACATACATACATACATACATACATACATACATACATACATACATACATACATACATACATACATACATACATACATACATACATACATACATAGTTATCTCCTGGAAAGTAGGTGAAGTACTCCAGAATGCTGACGCATTAGAAGTTCATTCTTCTCTTTGGTTGGGAAAGTAGGTGTAACAACTTTTCATGCCTGTAAGGTCGGCCTCATCAGGTTTTTCGTCTGAAAAAAGAACAAATTTGCGGCACAGGTAATTTGAAGATAAACAACTGGCCGAACTAAAAAAGAAAGAAACGGGTTGTATACTTGTAGAGCGCAGCTCTGGCATGGACTGAACCTTCCGCTGCATTTAAAATGGAGAATTACCTATACGAACAACTCCATATTATGATCACATTCATTATTGTGAATGAAGATCCGGTGTATAAAGACTAGCATGAAAAAAAGAATGGGAATTGAACTTAATTCTTAGAGAAAAAACGTCGGCTTCAATGAAGTCTTCAAGAATAGCCTTGGGTCAAGTAGAACGCGTGTGATATGATACGTGCTACACCGTTCACGACTGCACGCGACCTACACACTTCACGTTTTGCTCCGAGTTAGAAAGAAGAGGACATCTAACCGACCGTACTGCGACACCTCAGACTTCAGATTTTTCTCATCAATTGTCCGTTATGTAATAATCAGAGAGTCCGCCTGCACGAAAGGTTAAAGCATTTAGGTAAACACACTTTTACTAGAGCGAGGCCGCCTGATCGGCGGGTTATGACATTGTTACTTTTTTATTTGTGTGCTCATTTGTTAATAGTATCATCCAGACCGTATGCCCTAACCTCTGCTCTGGCCACTGAGCCATTAGCTATCAAAATTCATTTTCACTTTCTGCATCCAAAATAGTTTGTTAGTAGTCGCGTCTCACTTAACAAAGGTGTCCTTTGAATGCACTAAATAATTTCCTTGTAAACAGCGGCTTAATTTATTTCCTTTCATTTATAGATCGTTGCAAACTGTGCTTCTATTTTGCGTCTGTCTTAAGACTGCTACGGCAATATTACATGCGCGTGTGCAAAAACGAGAAGAAATGGGGTTATCCGAGGAGCCCGATCTTTATTAGTCATATCATAAGAAGCCAACAAACACTGACACCAAAGACAACATAAGGAAAATTACTTGTGCGTAAGCACAAGTAATTTTCCCTATGTTGTCCTTGGTGTCAGTGTTTGTTGGCTACTTATGATATGCGCGTGTGTACGTGTGATAGTGTTCGTCTCGCACAGTGGAGCCTGCACGTCTAATAACGTGCCTCAATGTAGGAGGCTTTCTGTGGTTACAAGTTTCAGTTTTGTTCAGGATAACTTTCAGTTTGGTTACAGGATACCTTTCTTTAACCTAATTATGAAACTGGGCCTATGGTTTTGTTACGTGAAAGCGCATCACCGAAACTATTTACAGGTTGTATATTCAAGGGGTACCTCACGCCAGCAATGAACGTGTGGCACCATGTACTAAAATTCCGTCACGAAGAAGCGCGTCTGGCACGTCTGGAGCACAGCAGGTCGCCAACGCTCGTGTCATTGCATAGCGCGTCGCGTAATCGGCACTTGTTTCTTGAGGCAGATATATAAAAGGGCCCGAGAAGGTCCAAACCAACACGGAAGAAGACCTCAGGTAGGACATCGGTGGGCAGAATATACCCAGCAGGAAGCGTTACACGTTTTCAGCGTTGACAGAGCTCGCAGACACTGATATAACGCCCTAATCAGCGGACTAAGCCAGGCCAACAGAAGCGTGGGCGCCCGCGGTCATGTAACAACGTGTAACACCAACGTGGTCAGCGGCTGCGGCGTCGTGAAGCTCACGGAGAACTGTGGAGCATAGGAGCGATTGTATGACGAGGAGCTGATCAGGGAAGTCAGGGTACACGTTACGCCGATACAAGGTGCCATCTTTCTAGGAGAACATGCGCATAGAGGCCTCGCTACGGAAGGATTCCAGGTGCTCGATTATTTCTCTTAAGTAGGCATCCAGACGCTGTTCGATGGCGAGGTTAAGCATCTGGGTGGCGGAAAAGACCCAGTCGAGGGTTTCAATGTGCGAATAGTCACATTCGGCCACAGGTTACCGGGACAAATAATCCACATTCTCTAGGTTCTTTCAATGAGGCGAGCCAACTGAGGTCGGAAACTACCGTGAATGGTCGGTCAAACAGATAAGGCCGAAATATTGCAAATGTCCATAGAAGTAAAGTGGTTAACAGCGTATAAAGAAGGCGACAGAGAGTACAGCAACAGGACACAGCGGTAATGCAAGAGCGATACACTCACGTTCTGTAATTGAGTATTTTCGCTCCAATACGGACAGCAGCCTGCTGGCATAAGCGAAGACGCAGTATGTATCGCTTTGACGGTGATCCAAGACAGCGCCTATTCCGTAACCACTCGCGTCAGTGCTGACATCGGTACGGGCTGATGGCTCGAAGTCGGCCGTGGAAGGTGTTGAGATGGGTGTAATTAGCTCGTTAATTGCGGCAGTTTTACCACGACCAAAGGTAAAAGGAGCGTCTTCATTAAAAAGATCTGTGAGCCGTTTCGTAATCACTGAAAAATTTGTCACAAAGCCGTGAAAATAGGAACAGAGCCTCAAAAAGCTGCAAACATCATCGGAAGCCTTGGCGCCCGGAAGTCTTTCACGGCTCGAATTTTCTTTAAGTAAGGTTGTACGCCGGTAGCGTCCACAACATCGCCGAGGTTCGTAATGCGCCGACGGTCAAACCGACACTTCGGTGAATTCAACTGATGTACGGCACGGCGGAACACGTCAAGAACCGCTGAGAGGTGTTCGATGTGTGTATGAAACGTAAGCGAAAACCCAATCACGTCATCCACATAACACAAGCATGTATACCACTTCAACCCACCCCCGCAGGGGCGTCTGCTCAAGCAGGCGTTTGGTGTGTTGCGACACCACGTACCCGAGCACACGAGGGTTGGACCCTCCCGCGTGTAGCCGTGCGCGGCTTAGCCGTGTCTGGGGAAAAGGGGATCCTGGGGGTTGAGTCGATGCTGGGTGTTTGGACCTTTAAGGCCCCCGGCGGAGGCAACACACTTCTTCGGCCTCAGCTTCACATAGACGGCACCTCCAGACTGACCAACCTGGAGGAAATCGGCAGTCGCCTTTTCCTGTCTCTCTCTTCCTACAACCTTCGTCTTTCCCTTACATTCCACCTTTCCTGTCTCCTTCTCGCTTCTACTCACTTCCTTCTTCTTGGCGGCAAGGGTTAACCCTGTGTGGCTATCCAACCTTGGGTACACCATATTTAGTTATAGTGGCAGCGTACGACTGGCGTCGTGCAGACTTGCATGCAAGCTCTGCCGCGTCCCCTCGTTGGGCTCCGTGGTGGGCGGTCGGCGCTGTTGTCGAATGTATACACTTTTCATGGAAACTTCTTTCCCCTCCCTTGCTGATTGCCCTCAAAAACGAGGGCGCACCGAAGATGTTTTCAAGTTTTTTGGACGCCAAACCCAGAATTTTCCCCGCTTCAACGTTATTCATTCCGAAAAGCCAAACAAAGCAGTGCGAAACATTTCACCATTCCTTGTTTCAAAGTCCCTGACTGATGTTTTTGGTCCAGGATACAAGGTGTCGAGGATGGCAAGCGGCGACCTCCTCTTGGAGCTCCGCGATGTAAAACAATATGAAAAACTACAGCAACTAGTGTCATTTGGAGAGACCCCCATAACAGTAACCCCGCACCGTACAATGAACACCACCCGCGGCGTTGTGTCAGACGATGACTTGCTGGAGCTCACTGAGGCTGAACTCTTGGAGGGCTTCAGCGAGCAAAATGTTATCAATGTCAAAAGAATAAAGATGAGGCGAGATGGTAAAGAGATCCAAACCAAGCACCTAATAATCACCTTTGGTTCAAGTGTCCTGCCCGAGTCAATCGAGGCCGGGTACATCAAGCTTCGTGTCAGGCCATACGTGCCCAATCCACTGCGATGTTTCAAATGCCAGCGCTTCGGCCACAGTTCGCAGAGCTGCCGAGGCCGCCAAACATGTGCGAAGTGCAGTGCCCACGAACACACCTCTGAAGCTTGTGAAAATGCTCTCCACTGTGTAAACTGTGATGGGGAGCACGCCGCGTACTCGCGATCGTGCCCATCCTGGAAAAAAGAAAAGGAAATAGTAACAGTTAAAGTAAAAGAAAATATAAGTTTCAAAGAGGCACGCAGGCGGGTATCTTACCTGCCCAAGAAAACATTTGCCGATGTGGCGCGTCAGGGGGCAGTGTCACAACGGCCTCCGGCGGCTGTCCGACCCACAGGCAGTGAGTCGGCAGTTACGCCATCTGCCCCCGCGGTGGTTGCAGCTAGCGCTGCTCCGCCAACCGAGGAGAAGGGACCATCGACCCCGAAGGTGGGCGCAGCCGAGGCTGCCTCAACCTCCCAGGTCCCTTCCAGCGCTGGCAACGGCCGGCGCAGCCAAATTCCCCAGGGAGCCCCATCGACCTCCGGGCTGGTGGGCGCAGGGGTCTTGCCCTCCAAGGCGGGACCCTCGCTGGTAACTTCCCGCTCGCAAGAGCACGTGTCCGGCGCCTCGCAAGAGGCAATGGACACTACACATGTCCTCAAGGCGCAACAAACGCCTAAGGAGCGGCGAGGCTCCCTCGAACGCTCCAGAAAGGCCAGAACCCCCGTTACAGGGCCTCGAAAGAGCTCTGTAACCTAAATCATCACCTCCCTTTCCGTACACACAGCACTTATTTACTTTCAACATGGATACACAAATCATTCAATGGAATGTCAGAGGTCTTCTTAGGAACCTTGATGATGTGCAAGAGATTTTACACAAACACAATCCAAAAGTGCTGTGTCTACAGGAAACACACCTAAAAACACAACACACAAGCTGTATCCGTCAGCATGTTACTTTTCGCAAAGATCGCGATGATGCAATCGCATCATCGGGAGGTGTTGCAATTGTGATCCAAAAGAGCATAGCATGTCAACATTTACAGCTACGAACGGCCCTTGAAACAGTGGCGGTTCGAATAGTTTTACTTAACAAACTTATCACTATTTGCTCGATTTATATACCCCCACACTACAAACTAAACAAACATGAATTTCAGTCCTTCATAGATGAATTGCCAGAACCCTATATTGTTCTTGGCGATTTCAATGCACACAGCACCTTGTGGGGAGACTCTCGTATCGATGCGCGAGGGCGTCTCGTTGAACAGTTCCTTTACTCTTCTGGAGCGCGCCTTCTAAATAAGAAAGAACCCACATATTACTCTCTTGCGAACAGAACCTTTTCGTCAATAGATCTTAGTATAGTTTCCGCCTCTTTACTGCTCGAACTCGAATGGGAAGTTACGAGAAATCCTTACGGGAGCGATCACTTCCCCGTATTGCTAAGAACATCTAAAGAAAATGAATCTCCTCCACAAGCTCCTAGGTGGAAGATTGACACAGCAGACTGGGAGAAATTCCGAAGTTTAAGTAGTATTTCATGGGATGACGTGTCCTCGTTAGGAATTGATGCTGCCGTGGAATATTTTACAGCCTTCATAATAGATACCGCAGCTAAATGTATATCACAAGTAAATGGATTGGCATGCAAACGGCGTGTCCCGTGGTGGAACGACGATTGTAGGATCGCTCGTAAGAAACAAAACAGAGCGTGGGGGTTGCTGCGCGCCTCCTCCACTGCGGAAAATCTTATCAGTTTTAAAAAAGTGAAATCCCAAGGCAGGCGCATCCGCCGACAGGCCAGAAGAGAGACTTGGCAGAAGTTTTTATCCGGTATAAACTCCTATACAGATGAGGCCAAAGCCTGGAACAGGGTAATAGGATGAAAGGGCGACAAACATATTCACTTCATTTGGTGAACACACAAGGTGAAACGCTGAAAGATCAGGCAGACTCACTTGGAGAACACTTTGAGAACGTGTCGAGTTCAAACCATTATTCGCAATCCTTTTTGAAATACAAGCAAATAGAAGAATGCAAGCCAATAATAAGAAAATCCAGACAGAATGAACCTTATAACCGGCCGTTCAGTATTGCTGAGTTGAGAGCTGCCTTGACCACATGCAAAAGCTCTGCACCGGGACCTGATAGAGTCATGTACGAAATGATCAGAAACTTACACACTGACACCAAACTTACACTACTCACGCTTTTCAACGCTATTTGGGCTACGGGATACCTCCCATCCACATGGAAAGATGCGATTGTGGTCCCTGTTCTTAAGCAGGGTAAGGACCCTTCCTTGGCTGCAAGTTACCGTCCGATAGCTCTTACAAATTGTCTTTGTAAGCTTTTTGAAAAAATGGTTAACCGCAGACTTGTGCATTTCCTTGAACTCAACAATATCCTCGATCCCTTTCAGTGTGGCTTCAGAGAAGGGCGGTCCACAACCGATCACCTTGTGCGCATTGAGGGAAACATTCGCGACGCCTTCCTACATAAACAATATTTCCTATCCGTATTCCTCGATATGGAGAAGGCGGACGACACTACGTGGCGCTATGGAATCTTGAGAGACTTGTCGGGAATTGGCATCTGTGGCAATATGCTCGTCCTAATAGAAAGCTATTTGTCCAACCGTACATTCCGCGTGAAAGTCGGCAATTCATTGTCGCGACCTTTTATACAGGAAACTGGTTTACCTCAAGGTGGTGTACTTAGCTGCACGCTCTTCATTGTGAAAATGAACTCCCTTCGTGCTTCATTACCGCCAGCCATTTTTTATTCTGTTTACGTAGACGACATACAGATAGGCTTCAAATCCTGCAACCTTACTGTATGTGAGAGGCAAGTTCAACAGGGCTTGAACAAAGTGTCCAAATGGGCAGAAGAAAACGGATTTAAAGTTAACCCCAACAAAAGTTCTTGTGTGCTTTTCACAAGAAAGAGAGGGCTCATTGCAGAACCCAGTATCGAAATGAATGGTCAGCGAATTCTTGTGAACAAAGAACACAAATTCTTAGGCATCATACTTGATTCGAAATTAACTTTTATTCCACACATAAAGTACCTCAAGGTCAAATGTTTAAAAACAATGAACTTGCTCAAAGTGTTATCCCACACAACATGGGGCAGCGACAGGAAATGTTTAATCAGTCTTTACAAGAGCCTCATCCGATCACGGTTGGACTACGGTGCCGTGATCTATCATTCTGCAGCCTCGAGCGCGCTAAAGATGCTAGATCCGGTCCACCATCTAGGAATCCGACTGGCCACTGGAGCTTTCAGAACAAGTCCTATTGAAAGCTTATATGCAGAATCGAATGAGTGGTCACTTCATATCCAGAGAACATACATCAGCCAAACATATTTTTTGAAAGTCCACTCTAATCCTGAACATCCCTGTTTTAACACCATTAATGATATGACATATGCTACACTGTTTCGTAACCGTCCTTCCGTAAGACAGCCTTTCTCGCTGCGTGTGAGGGAGCTTAGTCAGGAAATGCGTGTTCCACTCCTCGAACTTCGCCTAATGCATCCAGCCAAGCTGCTTCCTCCTTGGGAGTGGCAGCTCATACAATGCGATATATCTTTCATGCAAGTTACGAAACACGCTTCAGACATTGAAATCCAAATGCATTTCCGGGAACTCCAGCAGAAACACTCCTGCACGGAGTTCTACACAGACGCATCGAAGTCACACGACAGGGTGTCCTACGCAGCCGTCGGGCCATCCTTCTCGGAAACCGACGTACTACATGCGGAAACTAGTATCTTTACGGCTGAGGCCTACGCACTATTGTCGGCTGTGAAACATATCAGAAGATCAAAACTTCAGAAAGCAGTCATATATACGGATTCCCTTAGTGTTGTGAAGGCCTTGATGGCCTTCTCTAACCACAAAAATCCGGTAATTAACGAACTCTATTCTGCTCTGTGTAAAGCGTATATAGGTAATCAGCATGTCATCATATGCTGGGTGCCAGGTCATAGGGGCATCGAAGGTAATGTTCTGGCGGACCAGATGGCCACGTCAGTTGCATCACATTCTGCTAATCACACCGCTGCAGTTCCTGTCACAGACCTGAAGCCCTTCTTACGGAGGAAACTACGGAACCAGTGGCAACGCCTATGGGACGCGGAAACAAATAATAAGCTCCACGTGATAAAGCCACAGTTAGGATTCTGGCCTTCCGTAACAAAATCACGCCGGACAGATGTCCTATTCTGTCGTCTAAGAATAGGACACACATTTGGCACACATAACTTTTTACTCACCGGAAACGAGCCTCCAACCTGCGGTGGATGCGGGGAGAGGCTCACCGTCCTCCACGTCCTTCTGGAGTGTCGGAAAGCCGAATATGAAAGAAAGAAACATTTCCTCATAGCATACCGGCAGCAGATCCCCCTTCATCCAGTAATGTTACTCGGCCCAGAACCCCTGTTTGACACCAACGCGGTCCTAAGTTATCTGAAAGATGTTGTGTTTCATGTTTTTAGCCCCACATGTTCATAGCGTCTCCTCTCTTCAGAGGATGGCGCTGTGATAATTATTTCGAATAGCACATGCCTCTAGGCCCTTGTGGTTGAAGGGCTCTGGCGAGGCAGCAGTGCTCCAAGAAATTTTACCATCTTATATATTCTATATTTTGCATCATCCTTCTACGATGGATTTTAATGTTCATAGTACTCGTCATTAATCATCGCCATAATTTTATAGCACATAGATTTTACGCACTTTACAGCGACTATTTTTAGGCCACTTTAAAGCCAAGTCACATCTTCGTCACAGAACCCATCATTCCACCGCAAAATCACTAACACTGTCTTGGCGCTCTTTGGCCATATCTGGCCCTTGCGCCACTAAACCACATACATTCATTCATTCATTCACTTCAACCCATGAAGCGAAGACTCCATCATTCACTCAAATGTGGCTGGGACATCACAGAGACCAAAAGGCATAATCTTGAACTGGTAACGCCCACCAAGAAATACAAAAGCCGTTTTTTCTAATTCTGTCGGGGCCACAGAAAGCTGCCAATATCCATAGTGAAGGCGGATAGTAGAGAAGTAAGCGGCACCTTACGTACCCTAGCGCCAACATCGATCCGCGGCTGCGGGTAAGCGTCTTTCTTCGTAATGTTGTTGAGGTGCCAATAGTCCACACAAAAGCTCAACGATCCATCCTTCTTTTCCGCTAAAACAACAAGAGGTGCACAGGCGCTGGAGGATGGTTCGATAATGTCCTTCGAAAGCATCTTCATGACTTTCTGCTGGATAACGCTTCACTCAGACGCAGACGCTCGATAGCGGCTTCTGTGAACAGGGTTGGCATCGCCTGTGTGTATGCGCTGCGCGACAACTGACGTCTGGCCCATAGACCGATTACGTAAGTAAGAAATATCGCGGTACGACTGAAATGATGAGCAGGCATCTTATTTTGCAACGCATCACCGCCCGACAGCGTGGAAAAGACAGATTGAAAAAACGTGTTATAATGTGACGCTATCGTTCCGTGATCGTGCAGAACCGAACCGTTCATGATAATGCTTTGTGGGTTATATTCAGCCTGCGATAAGTGACGCCAAAAACGGTGTGGGGAGGAAATGACAAAGTTCGACAAGGTCTCGGTGTAATACATCTCTATGGCTGTCTTAAGCTTAGTTCGTAACTGCCCTGATAACAACGCTATTTTTTCGTGGTTCCTTTTTCTCTTCCGTCTATGGTGGGCGATCTGTCTCTTTAGGTGAATTATTTCTTGCGTTAGCCATGGATTTTGTTTCTTTTGCCTTTGTTTTCGCAACGGTACAGGGACGCCTTTGAGATGGACTTCAAGAATATTCCAGTGGGCACGTAGCGACAGCTGAGGGTTTTGGGTCAATATCGACAGCACATCTTCACCTCCATAAGCCGCGCAGGCTAGTTTTCTGGCGAAAAGCGACGGCTAAAGGAAGGCGAAGGAAAGATGTGGCAGTCGCTGAACGATATGGATGGCGATGCGACGGAGGTGACTAGGCGTAGCGACTACCTTCCTCGGGGACATTAGGTGCAGACGATTCGGTGTGGGACAGGTAGCGGCTTCTAGTACGCAAGGGACCACAGTAAGCGGGAAACGGACTAGGGGACTGAGAGGAACACTGGCTGTGGCAATAGCGAGCAATGTGTCCGGGTGTTCTCTATTCCGACGGGTTTCTGGAACTATGATGGCATACAGTCCGCGACGAGGCCTGTGCGCGGTGACTTGCGCGACGACAGCAGTGTTCATGGCGCAGACAGTAGAGTAGAGGCCCAAGGTTCTCAAATTACTAGTGGAAAACGGCCTGCATCAATGAAAGAGTCGGCGTTGAGGTGTCGGATACCGTGAGTTTATGAGAAGCCAGATAGGCAGCCTCGATTTCTCGGCAGACGATGCGCGTCGCGTCGTCTGATGCGGATGGTTTAGAGAGTTGCCTCACAGGACGACGTTGCAGCGGTATTCGGCAGTTTTAGAATCGGCCAGCCGGGGCTGTGACCTCCTTGCCTCTCCTGCACCACTGGGAAGAATCGTTTCCTGAAGCTAGCAATACGTTTCCCTCGGGCAGACTTGCGGCGTCAGCAAGACGAGACACGTTTGACCGATCGAGTGTTGCTTGTTGGTGTACTGTCGCCGTCACGGACCAATGCGTGCAAGGAACTCCTGGAAAATGGTATTTTACAGCGTATCATCGCGGACTCAGGTAACTGCCTCGGTCGTTTGACAGACGCTTCCGCTAACTACTGGATTATCCTAGGAATCAAGACGCACCAGTTAGAGCCAAGCGTTAAAACCCCTGTCCACAAAGCTCCTTCCCTTTCTCTGTTCAGTGAACAAAGGCGCGGGAGTGATTGTGTGAACCCAC
Source organism: Dermacentor variabilis (assembly GCF_050947875.1). Taxonomy (NCBI): domain Eukaryota; kingdom Metazoa; phylum Arthropoda; class Arachnida; order Ixodida; family Ixodidae; genus Dermacentor; species Dermacentor variabilis. Next base: position 73,322,571 of record NC_134578.1, read on the forward strand.
GCCCTCAACGCGGGTCCTCAGATGACTTTGGATACTTCGAATGGACGAAGTGAGACGGCCGATTCACTTGGCTTAGGAATCTAGAGAGGACAGAGGGGGTTTAAGCGAAGTTCTTCGGCTTCTCAGTGTGCTTCAATTCAGTCATGCTAGACTGGAGATGTAACCTTCTCCACTCTTCATGTACATGCTCTAAACGAACCCAGTGCTCCTCGTTCTCGATGAGAACATGTTCCTCCCTTCAACAATGTACTTAGCATGGATGAGTCGGACGACGGCATGGGCCAGCTACGCCTTTTGCCATGCCCGACACTACCTCTTACAACAGACGCAGGAACTTAGGCGAGATACGCTGGAATTTTGCTTGCTCTACAAGATGGGGCTGTTTAATCACACTGTCAACGGTGGTCACATTGGTGAAGAAAAGCAGAATGAACGCGCCGTCCGCAATACCCTTCAAAATGTGGGCAGTCTTGTAAGCCTTGGACATCTCGTCAGCTTGTAGACACTAGGAAAGCAGATCCTGTATATACGACAATTAAGCCTCAGTTGACGTACCGCCATTTGTTTCTTGGTGGCAAGCTGTCGATCAAACGGGTTGCCGAAAAAGTCACCGAGCTCCTGCATGAACGTGTCCTAGCTGGTGAGATCGTCCCCGTGGGCCCGAAGCCACACGCGAGGGGTGCCGCTGAGGTAAAATATGACGTCTGCCAGCATTATAGCTGGATCCCAGTCATTCGGTTTGCGGACTCACTCGTAAATGCTGAGCCACTCATCCACGTCAACGATGTTCGCCCCGGAAAATCGTGGGGCTGTGCGAGGGCGATAGACTGGGTAGTGGTTGCAGACATATCTCGAGGCGACGTGTCTACACCGGGACGCATGGCGGTGGACACGAGGTGGCGTCCACTGCAAAGTTCCGTCGTCAGAAGTAATATCCAGCGCATCCACCAAATACATGTTACGTGAAAGCAAAGTAGCAAAACTTTACAGGGTATACTTGCAAGGGTAGAAAGCACTGGCCAACATGGAAGCCACTCTTGTTCCCTAGTGAAATGGTACAGCCCACTCTAGGGAATCTGCCATGGCAATGAAGGAACTGTTAACTTTTTTGAATAAGTTAGATTGGAATGAAATAAGTGTCTTGCAAATGGAATTTAACGTGTCTGTTGTTACAGATATGAATAACAAATTATGTAAGTATTGCACAAAAAATGGTTTTGTGGGTCATATATGTATTAAGAAGAATTACAGGATGTAATTCTTTTTTTCACACGCAGAAAGATGCAGACAGGTTCACAAACGCTCCTGTGGCTTTAACCAAGTAAGGAAGCTCCAAAGGAAAGAATTACAGAAATAGTCAAATTCAAGCCAAGCTTTTGGAAGGTTTCTAAAAATCTTTTTCACTGAATAATAGAACGGCGGCATTTCGAAAGAAGTCTTGCAGAGATTCGCTCCAATTGCATAAATGGCACAAAGGCGATATAGCCAGACGAGAGCTGTGGGGGTAAAACTTAATGAGGGGACTCGGCGCCGTAGTATTTTAACCATTACTACAATTTTTTTCTAGTGGAGCACCATTTGTTGTTCCAAGGAAAACTGAAATGAGGAAAATAAGATGTTGAAAACCATGATTGCTCGAAGTTATTTGCAGCAGCACATTCTCTGAAACCCGCAGCGGTGATGAAAGCTGATGTAGGTAAAGTGATTGTTGTAGGACTATCACGAATGCTACTGCGAGTGCACCTGCATATTTCTTTAAGGCTAGACGTTTGTGTCCTGTCACCCATACTAAACGAACAAGACGTAAGTGTCTTGGGAGAAGAGAATAGAAAGTTCCTAATGAATCGGACAATTTTGGATATGGCAAGTGAAGAACATTTTTTTTTTCATTTTGAGGCATGTAAAGTAATGTGTGAAAGCCTCCGCCCGTACCATATCATTATAGCAGGGAGTTAGTGAATAATAGACAGACAGGGAATCAGTTCAGATTACAGCTGATGACAGAGATGATGGTAATTTGTGTAAAGCTAAGAAACCTGCCAATAATTCTGTCGGAAAGATAGGCGGGAAGTCAGGTAGCCAAATGGAAGGAGACCAATTTAGATGTCAACATCAAGCAAGGCACGTCGTCGTCATCAGATCAGCAGTGGCCGCTTATGAGTACGTCCAACAAAATCCAAGGATCAACATCATCGTCTTCTATTAGCACGTAGCAGTATGTGTGTGCAGGTTACATCTGAACAAGCGCATAGATTCCATTTCTTAACTACGCATTGGGATATATCCAGCTTTGATAACGCCTTACCTCCGCCTTCCCTAGAACTTGCTAAATTACAAATACACAGTGCGTCAAAAAGATGAAATTAAGGACTGCGCTCTCTGGGGACAGGACCAGAAACAATTTGGTGCAAAGATATGTCCAGGACAGGATGGTAGGCACCAAATGAACGTGAAAAGGTCTGTAAAATACCTCCGTCACCAGCGCCCACGTTGCCCCTTCGGGATCACTGTTCATTGGCCGACAGACCTGCTAATTTAGTTAAACAGGCGTCTACATTTTCCCCAGTAAAAGGCAGGGTGAAATCGACAAGGGCCCAGGATCAACAAAACATACGCGATAGTGTTTCGTCGGTCCTGTGTCCTCATCAATTTGCGCCAGCAGTTATCGCGAAATCGTACGAACTGGCCTGATCAAATTTACTGGGAGCACGTCGACCCGCTTGCGGGTCTACAGACAGCTTGGAAATGAGGGAAATTTAATTTCGGACTCGAGCAAAGACGCAGATATAGCTGACTTCCCAAAAGACGAGTGGGAAGTGTATTGCTGGGGAAAGGAAGTAGTGAAGGGCAACAAAGTATAAGGATAGGTTTTTGATACCGCGTGAGCGCGAGTAAAAAAGAAGAGAAGAAGAGAGAATGAGACCAACCTATACTCGAAATCGAGAATCTTCCATAACTGAAGCTAACGGGTCATCGCGAGAATGGTAAATAACTAATAAACAGCTATGGAAGCGAGGAGCCGTGGGACCTACTGTGCCCATCTTTCACGTCTCGTCATGGGCCACGGGGGAACCTTTTTGCACGCGCTCACAGGGAAGCTGACTTGCCGACTCGCCGGCGCACACGTTTCCAACTGCCGACGCATTGGGGGACCAGTTTTACTACCGGGGTCCCGAACCGTGTATATGGCGACAGAGGTGCCTGTGCCGAACCTCCCGGCTATTCTTTCAGAGTTCGCCTTTGTTTCGCATTACTGTTTCCTCCTCATCTTCTTCCCGCTCGCCTTTGTGACCCCAGTGGAATACTAGCTGGGAACTAGAGGCATGCCGGTTGCTGCCGGATTACTGTCTCGCTCGCTCTCGCTACGAAGGTTCCATGCAGTGCATTTAAGAGCAAACATCCACTTGAGAGCGCCTCTCTAGTAACGTAGCGACTCTCTAGGAAAAGTTGTTCTGACCGAAATCTCGTGAACTGATTTTATAAAAAATTACAACAATTCAAATAGAAAATTGAGTCCACCTGCTGTTCACAGCAGATTTCTTTTCCGCCTTTTTAGCACTTTTTTTAATATACAGTTCTTCAGAAACAGAATAATTCAAGTAAACTAATGCATCAGGTCAAAAATTATATAAGTTTAGATGAAATAAATGTTTTTATCTTACAGGTTGCTGTTGTGTACCGGATGGTGAGTCAAACAAACGACTTAATGTAGGCAACCCACCTTACGCCCTGTAGGGGTCAACCATTACTTATACTTATTAGGTGTTATTTCCCCCCCCCCCTAATTGCAAAATTAAAGCCAGTGAAAAATTTCTATGAGTTGCCTCGATTCGACAGCGGACAAGAAAGAGAGAGAAAAGAAACCGGGAACGACAGGGAGGTTAGCCAGCGTAGCTATCGGCTAGCTACCCTGTGCTGGGGAAAGGTTAAAGCGAAATAAAGGCGATAGAAGAAAAAATATTGTATAGAAAGAAAAATGCACGCAATTACGCGATGCGGTAAGGCGATGTCCCTTGACGGAGGAAAGAAGTACCAGGACACTGGTCCAGACCAGTTTCGGCACTCAGCGCCTTAAAAGCGCTGCCCAGGTTTTCAAGGACTTGCGAATTGCGCGACCAACTGCGGGCAAGTTTATTATTGTAGTCAGCTCCAAAAAATGAAGATAAGGCTACTTTCTGGAATAAACTTTCCGAAAACGAAAAAAAAAATCGCCGCTTCGCGTAAGCTGCAAACTAAGGTGTGATATTATTTTGCTACAGATATTAAGAAGAGACCACTTTACGAAAGTGCGGTATCTATGATTGACATCCAGGCACAGGTTTTAAACTCGACGCATTCCTTATTTTTTCGAAGCCTACCGATTTGCCAAAATATGTTTCCGGAACATTTCGTTCCATACATTAAAGTCCTCCTTTCATCGGTCGGAGGTATTGAGTTTTTCTTGAAATCTCAAGCAACTATCATTCAAATAATTTCGTCCCGAGCCCAAAAAGAGCGTTACTGCCGTTCGCATACGCTTCAAAAGGCCAATCGGTGGAGGGGCAAATCCGGGGTGCCATCTAGGAGCGGACCTTCATCAAAAGGGTTGTCGCCGTCTGCTTATCATTTAGTTCTCAAGCGCGTTTCAAATCTAGGCCATGTGTAAGAAAATCCGTGGAAACCTTAATCCATTATGCAACTTGGGAAGGAAAGGAATCGTATTAAAAAAACTCTCAGAAATATAAAGGAGTTATAGATGGTAGTTTAAGCATGACGAAGAAAAATATCGCTGGAAGATGTCCGCCCGAAAGAAAGCTGGTACTGAAATTTCACATTCACTAAATTATGGTAAACTGATATGAATATAAAAGCGTATTTTCGCAGCATAAACGGTAGCATACTGGCCTTCACTTCAAGGGAGTTTAACTCAGGTAACACTAATGTCTCATCAAAGGGAGTGGTGGTGAGCTGGGCTTCCATCCCCTCCCCCTCTAGATCCGCCAGTGAAGCGGCCAAAGTTTGTTCTCCTTTTACATTCAATAATTCACAACACTACTATTAGCATAGCTATCGACACAGAACCAGGATATATATTGCTAGAGCAATGGATGCCACAGCCGACAGATGGAAATTCCGAAGAGTAAATTTAGCATTACGTTTGTCTCGTCAGCAAATGCAGCTGCATCTCTATTCGAGTCCTTCGATTTCGCGCAAAGTAAGCAGGTACATAGTTAAAGGCTGACATAATCGTGGGAGTTTCGCTGCATAGCAACAAGAAGCACATTGGCCATCACTAAGCCTGTATCTTACTGCATGGTTCTACGGAATGAGTGTATTGATTTTTTGGCGAACACAAAGCCGGGCAGGCTCTTTCAGCCTCGCTTTATAGTGCGACATTAGGGAATAAACGAAAAAATAAATAAATGGGGTGTAAAGGCTCAGTTGTGCGCTGTGCCCGTGTTGCCATAACTTATGGTTGTTTCTTCGTTCTCCGGTGTTTCCTTTTATCCTTTCGTTAATTAGGTGTGCGTTTTATAGTCTTTCTGCATGCTTAAGCTTGTTGACTTGGTTCTTCTAATTCGCACTTTTTCGGGATTACTTGCAGAATCTGGCTACATGTGGAAGAAGAAGCGAAATTTCATTTTCTTTTTTGTTCCGCTGGGACAGTAGGTCTAACATTACACTTCGCCTTTCTAGCTTGATCTGTGGGACGCGGTAAAATGTGCGTGTCATACTGATACTGACTAAGATATAGGTGATATTAACTCTGTCAGTTATGGCTCCCAGTTAAACCTGAGCGTCACGTGTAGAAATAAGCCAGCCACGCTTTAGCCGAGGCTAAACTGAAACGAAAAACAACGGATCAGTAGAGGACCGCTGCAGCGCTCTGTCGGTGTTCCTTAAATGCAGTGACGTCATGTTAACACCACTACAGCACTTTCCTGCATTTCGACGCGACCAATGTAAGCTGGCAATCTAACTTATTGTTCTTTCCTCATATTTTTTTCATCACCCTTTTCTCTTCCAAGCGACGCCCATCTGCATTGCTTTATTTCGAAGTACCTGTCTAGGCTCAGTTGGTGCTTGCCAGAAGCGCAGGCTTACCGCGCAAGGACAAAGGCAACAAAAACGCATTAAAGTGTCATTCTTCATTTTCGCTGCCGTTATGCTGCCTTCTTACCCGCCGTTATAAGTGGTCAGCATGCTCTTCCTTTAATTTCTCCTCTGAGCAAATTTGATGGCGTCAGAAGTTGAAAGCCTGAAAAGGAATTTGCTTTGTATACTTCTATCGATTTAATTACGGTGTCATCGTTACACCATTGTAGTTGCGAGATCGTCATTCTGCTGTCGTCGCCGTCGTCGTCGTCGGCCAACTTCTAACACTCGGTTTACCCTCCATCACATGACTAAGAAAAAAAAATCCCTGCCAACCGTCGCTACTGGTTACATTGGAGCCTGAAGCCCTAAACGATCTGCTAGAGACGGCGCATCATTCGCGCTTGATTATTTTTGTGCGGTATTGCGCGACACACAGACGTTCTAAGAGCACGCTCTTATGAAGCCGAATAATTCAAAGCACGGACGCTACCATGATGAGATCCTTGCAAGCTTATTGAACGGCACAGCTTGCGGTGCTGCAGTGGAGGTTGACGGTGTGCTGCGCATATGGTCACGCTGTAGTGATGGGGAGGAAAAATACACAGCTGAAAATTAGAGTGAGACATCGAATTCTTTATTGGAGGAACTCGTACCCAAAAAGACAAGAAATTTAAGCTCAAAGCACGACGATATAGCGGTGAGCATAACTGCCGATTTTCGAATCCGAACTCCTGATTCAAATGCGTTTGCTATTTATACAGTGCACTCATTGTATGCTCCTCAGTAACCTACTGCAATTTGAGCAAGTCGGAGTAGATATGCTATAAACAATGCGCGAACACACGAGGACGCAAGCAACCTTTTGTAGTTATTTGCTTGTATCTTCATTCTTTCGCTCATCGCTTATAAAGAATTCGAAGCAGTCGCTCGCGCCCTCGTAGTACATGCAAAAAATGCACCACACTACTATTGCGACAGCAATTAAATGGGGACTTGAGGCGCGCTCGCTCCGCGCCGTGCTGTCCCAGTATCGATGGTGCAAGCGTTGCTGAGGCGTGCATGGACAGAAGGTAACCAGACGCGCGATAGACGCGCAATCCGTTGCGCTGCATAGACAACAAAGCTAAGGTGACGCACCCTCACTCTCCTCTGAATGGTCTCTGCGGCGGAGCCAGGACAGCGTTCAGCCTTGCACTGAAGGCATGAAAGAAAGAGAGGTACAGATTTATTTTGCTCCCGGTCCGCACTGTCAGTCCCCTTCCTGCGCCCGGTGCCAGGCGACGGCGTCCCTGCGGCAGGACATGCTCGACAGTCACTTGAACATCTCACGCCGACGTCACCGTCCATCCGGACGCTTGCTCTGCTGCGGCATCCTGCGCCATCCCTGCCCCTCGGTGTTCGGGAGTGTTCCTCACCCTTTCTTTGCTGTTGCCGAGTATCATCTCCAGCCGCGCTACGCGTGCGTTCTTTCGTCCTTCGCTGTGATAGTTCGCTCGGTTACACCTAGGCCTGCTGAGGCTACGGTGAGGGACGCCGAGGTACGGAGAGGGACGCCGAGGTACGGGGAGGGACGCCGAGGTACGGTGAAGGACGCGACGCTAAACGCAGGAAAGGGCGACTTTTGTGCCCATTTTCTTGTTATTCGCGGAACAGGTCCGTCTTTGTTTGAAGCTGAGGATTTAAATCACTTCTTCCTTCGAGACTACTCAGCTGCGCCAACATAACTTCCGATACACATGGTATTCGTGTGAACCCCGAGGAACGGCCCCAGAAGTCCGGATGCTGATGCCTTCACCTTTTTATTGCGACAGCAATAGGTCATGTCAGCATTTACGCTCTAGCGACGACTCTTTACCGTCTGGGCAGGCGTTTATATAAGATATTACGTGCAAATAATTGCCTGTAATCATTTACGGTTTCTTTTGGTAGTTTTGAAGTGAACAATTACTTTTTTTTACTCGGGAATGCTCACCGTATATCAAGTAACTTTTTTTGGAAAGCGATACCGCGTAACCAGTTACTTCAGTGAGGAGAGAAGCTTAACAGGCGACGCAGATTTCGGCGCTTGAATTTGGTGGGAACTGCAATAGAACAACAGCCCAATAGCCTAAGCAGAAGTGAGAGACAATTGTGGGGTACATCAAATAAACAAAGAAATATTTTAGAACGCCACAAGCTGGCTTCTCTGAATCACAAATCGTGTAGTGGTTCACGCACTGTTAAATATAGATTTTATTCGCTGCTAGAGATTCGTTTTTGACTTAGGGTATTCCGCCTATGTTGAGTATGATGCTATGCGGACAATAAGATGGGATCATATGGGATGTAGCATGAAAATCGTTATGCTAATCTTGCATTATAGTACAGGAAATATTAGTTCATTGTAAAGCTTGAAGCATGCAATGACTTAATGGTTCTGGAGTTGTCTCTTAATTATTTTTTTAACTATGCCCTAACTGCCACACCTTCGGCAATTCTAAACAGCAGAAAAGCCAGCTTGGCACAATTGTAAAGAACTTCTTGTACCGTAAGTTTCGTCCTTTCCCGTTTTCTTATTTTGGTTTACACTATTTTTTTAATTAGGGTATTTAGCTTTATTATTTTTATAAAACGTATCAAGTTTATGTACAATGCGTATCGGCACCGGGTAAGCAAGGTTTTAAGAATTCCGCATAGGTATCTTGCTGAACCCTACATTATTCGCAGTTTTCTTGAACATTTTTGACCTCACCTACGACCCAATTTTCAGCCGGTTCCTATGAATGCGATGTTTGGTTAAACTGAGCAACAGCCAGCCAAAGTCAATGGTCATTGTGGCTTATTGGCATCGCATATTTAAGAGAAATATTGTACCGCAGGTAGTAGTTGCAGAAAAAAAAAGGAATTGTCGAGACACAGGACATAGTATCGGCTGCTTTTTCTTCGCCGTGCACCTGCTCTAATATTACCGTTTTCAAGTAGGCGCCCATCCCCACTAAGGGTAACAGGCAATGAGTCGGGTGGATTGCATATTGAATGGAGGGATCAACACACACACACACACGCACACACACACACACACACACACACACACACACACACGCACACGCACACGCACACACACACACACACACGCACACACACACACACACACACACACACACACACACACACACACACGAGAATAAGAGACGAACCTTTATTGTCCACTGGTGGGGTGCAAGCTTAGGCCAGGCACGGCCCCACAGTGCTTAGAGGTCCGCCAGTCCATGTCGCAGCTGCACACCTACAGCCCGCGTGATCCTCTGCCGGTGCGAGTATGTGTGGCCTCGCATTCCCCCCACACATCCATGTGCGCCGGCCTCCCGAGGCGGGCGCACAAGGATGTGTGTTCGGGTAGTGGTGTGGTGGGAGCACAAGCAGCAAGTTATGGCACCCGGGTGGATGCGGGATAGTAGACATGGGGTGGGGAGTGTTCGTGTCTGGAGGCGGCGTCACAGGATATGGTGTTGGTGGGTAAGGGATGAGTGAGGGGGGGGGGGGGTAGAGCTGGCGCTCGGCCCTATACGCTTGCGTCAGCTCGCTGAAGGTATGCATACCCTCTCTCGAGTCGGCCTGGTGTTGTTGGTAATTATGTAGTTATGTGAAAAAAAAATCTATGTTGAACAACCTAGTAAATCTATTTTTGTCTTATCGGCCGTGCACTGGTCTTTATCGAGAATGGTTTAACATGTGCAACGACAATTCTTTTATAAATTTTGGCTAAAGCTTTCTTGAAACATTGCTCAATTACTAGCTTGCAACGAAAATATGAGGATGCAAGATGCAATACAGAGATATATGTACATCTGTATATACAGAAAATAATAATAATAAGCAATTCAAGAACGAGTGCAGCAGATTGATCTTCTTGAACGGTAAGTCTGTATGAACAATTCCGAGACATCGCAAACATAGCAAAAAAAAAAAAACATTCCGTGCGGTCAGTGGCACGGTCTGTTGGTGCCAAGTGAAACGGCACAACCCACTACTATATAGGGGATAGCCGAAAAATCCATCCGCGCAAAGCAGTAGCCGCCGTGTGTCGTGTGGCGAGAGAGGGAGAAAGAAGAAGAAGCGGGCTTTGCACGGAGCCGGCCCTGTCTGTCGTGGTGACCGGGTGAGCTCCGCGCTCGCCCCGCCCTGCACGGCCAAGACGCGACGGCTTCTGCAAACGTCGAGGAGCGCCGGCGCGTTGGGCTCCGCCGGCAGCGCTCGCTCGGGGGCCAGCATGCACGCCGAGACTGAGGACACCGTACTGCGGCAGCTGACCGAGGCCTTTGGCAACCGGAAGTACTTCCTCATCTCGGCAGGCGTGAGTGGCCCCGGGCGCTACAATTTCTTTCGCGCAAATAGCCATATCCTTCGTTGCCGTATACGTTCATAGGAAGTAGAAGGCTTAGGAAGCTCTGCAAGCATACGGTGAGGTCGCAGAAGTCTGACTCGGTGTTTTCTCGCAGTGGTGCCGTCTGTTCTTAATGTGTAACGCTTTCTACAGAATAACTACTTCCTGTATTGTGAGTTCGACTAGTTGACGAAAGTTTACGTCGATTTGCGTAAAATTTGTGCGCCTTTGCGCTCCCAGTATGCCTACGCATTATGTTTCGATTACTAACGCAAGCTGTCCGCTGTAACCGCTGGTCGAAAGAAAGCGTGTCACTACGCGAGTTCGGGGCAAATAGTTTCATGTCCGCGAGTCCTTTCATGTGAAAGTGCGTCATATTTCGTGACACGAAAGTATGAGACAAATGTGCTATCGTTTTACTTGAAACGCGATGTAAATGTTGCCCACCCACCTCAAGTATCTAATAGCCCTTCAAGCCTATTATGCTACGGAAGCCATGACGAGATCTTCCGGAAACTTTTCATGCTTGTTTCTCCAATAAGTACAGAGCACCAAACACAAGCGCAACTTAGCAACTCATCTATTTTAATGACGGCATGCGTCAAGGCAGCAATAAACACGGCACAAGAAACAACGAAGAGAAGATAATGAGCCTACTGAAATCAGTATTCGATATTAGCTGACGCTCTCGCCAGTGGCGTCAGCGAACATACAGGACGGGGCCTTCTGAAAGAATTACGTTTCTGCGCCTCTTGACAGTACGGATGGCGTGCAGACACGCTGTTGTTCGTCCGCCATTATAAATAGTGTTTCTTTAACCACTTCCGTAGCGAATTATGAAGAACTGTAAATACGAAGCTACCACGTTCTCGCATTCCAACTCAAACAGCAGCTCCGCCGCGCTGGATTTCTCTGTAAGTTTTCCCGATTTTTTTTTTTTTTAGGACAAGAATTTCTCATAGGCATTTAGCCCCTACAACGTTCGCAAGAGTACGTTGATCTACGCCGGTTAGTATCAGGAGACAATGATCACGAGAAAAAAGCTTACAGAAGAATAAAAATGGGCCCCTGTGCATACAATAATCATTACCAAGTGTCCTTGAAAAAAAAAAGCACAGTCATTGTTCCGTAGTTGCGTAACCTTAGGGACAGAAACTTGGACTCTAGTATGCAACATAATTCTACAAAGCAAATGTAGAACTGAGGGAGCTAATAACACGGGACAAACGCTCAACAACTGGTCTCCATTGCTCAACAATACATTACTAGCAGTCGCTGCGTCGGGAATACAAAAACATTGCCACTGTGCATACTATCTAAAGCCCACTCGCAGCCTTCTCACATATGAATGAAACATCACTTTGTTTAGAATAAGGTGTTCTTTTTTATGCACATATAGACGCAGTGCTGACTCACAATTTACCTGCTTTCTTGCTACAGAGGGCCTCAAGCAATTTCTTTTTATTCTGGGCCTAAATGCCAGAGCAAATGCATGTTCCAAAAGGCACAATGAAAAGAAATTGTCCGAGTTCTATACTGCGCCAGTAATGAAGGTGACGTCTACGTCAGATTGCGGCCTGTTGTCCTATCAGAAAGAAAACAGCTTCCCCTAAACCAAGTCGTGAACAAGCGCAAAAGCTGCGAACGTGCTTGATGACAATTTATGTGCAATGGTAGCGTTTTATTTCGAGAGCACGTGCATGGACATTCCAAGCGAATTTTCGCTTTCGCCATCACCGTCGCCGTCAGCGTTGCCGTGCGGCTCCGCATATATTAGGCATATGCATGCTCTATGCTGTATATGCGGGATAATTTGGTGCACCATTCTATCACTAATGTTGCTCATATCAGTTTTTGCGTTCCAAACTAAGTTTTTTTTCTGAGAGCTCTGAGATTGGGGCAGCCCACAAACAATTCTCACGAAGCTTAACATTCCCAGTGCATGCCTTTTATCTTGTTAGATAATAATCTTCTGAGACTATATAGGAAGTTATCAGGGTGCAAAAGTGTTAGTGGTGAGCCGAAAAATTTATCAAATTTTACTCTCTCACTCCGTGCCGTCTAAATCTGCGCCGTAAAGATACGTGCTATAGCACTGGTAGCCAACTAGTTCTTCTTACTTGCTAGATCACCATTATCGGAGGTTTTACAAAGAAGCAGTCGAGAAGTGAAGAACCGCGCAACGAATGATGGAACGAAAAATTACAGGCGTAACGTTGAGACAGGAAAACAAAAAAAAGAAGTCAGGAGGATTGACTATTTCTCGAGTTTTACGTGCGGAAATCACGACATGATTATGAGGTACGCCGCAATGGCGGACTCCAGAATAATTTTGACCACCTTGGGTTCCTTATCGTCAACCCAATGCACGATACACGGGTGTTTTGTCATTTTGCCGCCGTCAAAAATGCAGGCGCCGCAGTAGGGATTTGATCCCGCGCCTTCTGGCTTATCAGCGCAACGCCAATGCCATGTGGATTAGAGAGCAAACTGAAGTAATCGTTGTGCATATATAGCTGACATTAAATGGAAGAAAATGAGTTGGGCACGCCATGTAATGCGTATGGCAGATAGCCGGTGGAGTATTAGTGTTACAGGATTGGCGCGACGGAAAAGGAAGCGGATGTTATAAATGTGGCGAAGTAGGTGGTATGATAAATTTAGGAAATGGGGAGCATAAGGCGGGGTGAGCTGGCGTGAAACCGGGCTAAGGGGAAATCGTTAGGACATGCTTTGGCCCTCTGGTGGACATTAAAGATGATGATGATTGTAAGAAACTACGTGCTCGTTCTGTTGCTGTGCGGTGCAGGTGACTTTCCTGCTGATGCTCGCCGCCCTGGTGACCGCCTCGAAGCACCTGAACAACGTGCGAAGTCAGGCGGTAGACCCCCGGCGCCGGGTGCCGTATCGGCTCAAGCAGATCAACAGTCAATCCACGGCAGAGGGCCTGATGCAGGACCTTGCCCATTTTAATGAGTTTCTCGGACCGCGCGCCAAGGCAGGCGACAAGGTATCCGAACAAAAGTACGCCATATGTCACAGGCGCAGCGGGCGGGACAAAGAAAGACTGCCACTGAAATTGCGGCCCCTTCCGCGCAATGAAAAGACTTACCAACCTAATTTCATATTGCATGTCAATTAGTACAATGCAATCCAACACATATTACACTAAGAACCGCCTATCATCTGTGGAACTGTGGCCTTTGCATCATGCGGGCGTTCTTGAAACACGTGATATGAGAACAAATTTAAGTCTCAGACTCAAGAACTCTTTCGTAAGCAGAAGCAGATCCGCCTTGTATAATACGGTAACGTGCTATGTGCCATAACATTTTGCAACCTGCACACCACAAACATAACGGTCAGTTTGATTACATGGTGCACTACATTTTTGGACTATGAAACGTTGCAAACAAGCAAAACTAATCTTAAAAAAAGCAGGTCTGTATAGTTTCTGGGGACAAGGGCGCGAACATGGTCAGACTGAGGACGTCATGGTTCTTTTGAAACACAAGGTCTCAAAGCAAACTTTGTGTGCACTAAAGTTGGAACGAAATTACAGCATTTGTTGTCCCGCCATATTCTCGCAAGATGTAAAGGTTGTCCTGCCGTGATGCTACGTGGTTACGTACGTGAGCCGGAAAAAAAAAACAACTATCGTAGCCACTGCTTGAGTTTTCTACACGTTTCGTGTAGAGTTGCTTACTTTGGTCCAGCGGCCCCACTACGCCACAACGGGTCCCAATAGAGTCCCACTGGAGCCAAATTGTTTCTCGGGGAAACTTCCGGTTTGTGTCCGCATTAATTGCTGCGACCCTACGAAGTCCTCCTCATAAGCTGCGCCTTCGTGTCGCGTTCTTGATCGGCTTATCTGGGCCACGATCACTGTCAGAACTTAGTACGTGGCACACTCATCACATGTGGCAGACGCATTTTCTGTGCGTCTCTCTGCTATTCGTTTTGCAACGAAACTGTTATCGCGGCTACAAATGGGGATGTAGAAGGTCCGCTCCAAAACATCTCTTCGTAAGGTCGGCTTAAATTGCTTCAGATAACCATCATGTCCGGCGCATTGAAATCATCAGGAAACGTCGTGTCTGTAGGTAGTTGTTGGTGGAACTTAGCAATACTGGAGTTATTGGTATTTTTGTGGCAAGTTCCTTACTTTCATATTGACTGCGTAGTTCATATTTATGGATACTCAACGATGCATTGTTTCAGAACTACCAACATATCAAAACGAATCGTAATAGAAATAAACTGTTTCTCATAAGGAACGTGCTCGAGGAATCTTAATGAAGCAGCGGCGATGGGGCACCGAAGGGAACCTTGGCGGCGGACTAAGCCGTTTGCCATTTGCAAACATCTACACTGTCAATTAGAAACTTTGTAAGCATAAATTTTGCGTTCCAAGCATGTTCCTAAAAAAAATGTTCACGGATAGGCTCATTGAGGGCTCAGGAAGCATTTGGCAAATAATCGCTAAAATTTTTCAAGCGCTTGTTCGAGCGGGTTACCACGTTTATATATTATCGCTAGCTGTAAGAAAACGGCACAACATCCATGCATAAAATTGTGCACCGTCACGAGTGTCCATCATCATCATCATCATCATCATCATCATCATCATCATCATCATCATCATCATCATCATCATCATCATCATCATCATCATCATCATCATCATCATCATCATCATCAGCAGCAGCAGCAGCAGCAGCAGCAGCAGCAGCAGCAGCAGCAGCAGCAGCAGCAGCAGCCTGGTTACGCCCACTGCAGGGCAAAGGCCTCTCCCATAGTTCTCCAACAACCCCGGTCATGTGCTAACTGTGGCCATGTCTTCCTTGCAAACTTATTAATCTCATTCGAGGGTCCAGGAGACATTCTATGCTTAAGATAACCTCTGAAGGTATTTTTTTGCATGCGAACGGCTTGGGTGGGGTACCGTAATAGACTGATAGTACGAGCCGCTTTACTACAGTACCGATGCTGCAGCAAAGCGCAGTGCATTGTGGTAGCCTTCCGTAGCCTTCGCATCGACACAACTAGAGGTACGACACTTTTTATCGAGTGCATCATCCTTGATTGACGCACGACGATGCTTGTGCTTACGTGCCGCGTGCGAGGATTCTTTAACAACAGCAAACGCAATATAGTAAACGAATTTTAGGTATTTGCAACCGAAAAAAATTGCCGACAGGAACTCCCTAATTTGACTTAACAGATAGTGCGTAAGTATTCTTATCAGACGCTCATCTTGCACACATACGCCTCTGAGCCATCCGAACACGTATGGTCGTACGACGCCAACGTGCGCTAAATTACCTAATTAACTATTTATTCGACATTATTAGGCTTAATGAATAGTATGATTGTGATGTCTCTTTTATTAGGAAATAATCTAACATATAATATTAATTAGCCTCACCATTCCTAATTGTCTTGTAATTGTAATTGCTTAAGTAATTTGCTTGTAAAGAGTCTTATTAGTCTCTTATTAACCTTAATTACCTTTAATAGCTGTACAGTAATCAGTATATATATCGCGTGGTCCAGCTAACGTGAACTGGAATACTCTTTTTTTGCTGATTTCGAAAACACACGAATAAAGTTATTATTTAGCGAAAGATATAGAGCGGCCGTTCATTTAAACGTGGCGGTTGGGCAATGGCCACCAACAGCACCTGTGCATCTGTTTTGTCCCGATCCAACGCACGACCGGCAAAAAGTGCTAGGGTGCAGAAATACTTTTTTTTTCAGAAATCCCCTAGGGCCCAGCGCTGTCGCAAATTCATAAAAAACTCTGCTTCGCTGTCTTTTGGGCTGCGATTCTAATAAATCGCAGAGTTCAGGACATGTTCTGTGTGTTGAGAGTTAACGTACTACATGCGCGCGCGCGTGTCCAATTATTCGCTGTATGAGATGCGCGAATTTTCGCGATGCCCGAAAAATCAAACAGATAGGTAGCTTTACATGCAAACACGAACAAAATAAAGAGACGGATAAGATTAATAGAACGTGCGCCGCTTCTGTTTTCAGCGTGTCTCTTCTTCTGCCCGGGTTGTCGCGCATTGCTTAGTCATTGTAATAAGTGCACGCCAGCATCCATACCTTACGCCCAACCTTGGAGCAACTATTAGGTCTTGAATGACCGAGCCTCTTCTGTTGTCTAGTTAAAAGAGCGGGACAGCTGACCTCTCGCAGACTTCGACGGAGCCGTCCGCCTGCAGCCACCCGGACTGCCGCTGGGTGTCGCTCTACCTGACTAACCGCGTGCAGAACCCTGTGGACCCATGCACGGATCTGTACAGACACGCGTGTGACCACCAGTGGCGCGGTGGCGGCGAGTACCCGTTTGGGCCCCACTCCTTCCGCCAGCTGGCCGTGGGAACCATGGTGGCCAACCTGCACAGCTACTTCAACCGAACCTCGAAGCAGAACTTCCAGGACGAGCTCAAGGGACGCTTCCTGCATCAGGTTTGTGGCGCCACAGGCAGTGCCGCAGACAAAAGTTGCACATGTAGTGGCAGGTATGGTGAAGTGGTAGTAGCAGCAGTATTAGTAAAGTAGGAATAGAGGCTACAGTAGTAGCGGTAGCCATAATTGAGGCAGCGGTGTAATAGCGGTGATTGTATCAAAGCGAATGTTTCTTTTTGCGGAGCCTACCAAAATTTCTGACCATTGCTGTTGGTTGCTGCCCGCGGTCTACCCGAATAGCTCACACCTAAACAATTTCGCCAGAACCCACCTGACGATTACTGTCGACGGTAATGCTAAACGCATTACCGTCGACGAATGCCCAATTCGAACCCCCCCAAAAACGAGTTATGTGCGAGGCGTGCACTACAGCAGGCTCCTCTTTTCGATTCCCTAAGAACAATTGGTGCCATCTAGCGCCGCCGGAAAGAAGCCTGCGCGTGTCCTCTATAACGCATGGCCAGCAGGCGCATGTGAACACTTAGAAATGCATCATGCGGCAACCGGATTCCCCTTCCGCGTTTCTATGTGGATAATCTGAGTCATCTTATGGTACTGCTTACGCGTGGATTCCTAGACAAGCGTGGAATGCCGGCGCCTGTGAACGCTGACATTCTTCCCTCGCTTGCCGCACAACTAGTGGAACACACTCAGTGACCCAAGTTCACGGGAAGTTCACTGAATAGGGGCACACACAGTGCATTCATAGCGCAGCTCCCAGAGCTCGGCGTTGGCCTGAAAGAGATGCAATGAAAAGCGACACATACCCAGTGCCTTTGTGGCGCAGCCTTCCAAAGCATCGTGTTGCTCTCATTGAGGAACCCTTGTTACAAGGCTTCGATTCCGCTCAGCATCAGATAAATTTGAAGAATCTTTGAATTATGGGGCTTTAGGTGCCAAAACCACTTTCTGATTATGAGGCACGCCGTAGTGGAGGACTCCGGAAGTTTTGACCACCTGGGGTTCTTTAACGTGCGCCTAAATCTAAGTACACGGGTGTTTTCGCATTTCGTCCCCATCGAAATGCGTTGAAGAATCTTTTTCGTCGTTGTCGAGCTGCACATTCCCAGTGCATTTCTCAGTACAACTGCAGCAACGCGCTTTGATGAGCTCAGGTATAATAAGCATGCACTGTATTGTAAATTCAGGTTTGATCAATTGTTTATTATATACTGCGGATATATTAATGAGAACGAGTAGCCTAACGAGAAAGCACGAAGTAGAAGGCTTTCGTTCACTCATAAATTGGCAGTGATATTTCCACCTCTAGGGTCAGGGTCGCGAAAGTCGCTTCAGACTTCAAAACAATGCTTACAACGCCAAATTAGACCACCGTTACAGTCTGTAGCGATAGCGGAAACGCCACTATATATCTGCGTGGCCGTAACGTGCTCAATCTAAGAACTGCCGTGCAAGCGCCTCTGGCAGTATGCCACGCAACGTCGACGGCTTTTACAGCGAACCTGTTAGCCTATAGGTGGTCGGTATTCTTCGCTGTCCGTGTGCGACACCTTTTCTCAAAGAAAAACGTGAGCCGTTCCCGCACACAGTGCAAAGAAGCGGCAAGTGCACAGTGGCCGCTGCTTCTCTAGGAGGCATCACATGACTTCATCAGGTGACATCATCATCACTTGACGATGACGTCATTGTGCGACGTCCTGTTTCATGTGATAACGTCATCAAACGATTAGTCACTTGAAGATCTGTCGCACAACGTGTGCAGCGACCGGAATCGACATTATGTCAAGCACTGTCCAAAAAGATGGAGGATGTCTAAGCTTCGCCTTTAAGACAGGAACGCGGTAGCATTCAAAGATCCCTGACTCTTTCTCACGCTTGCCAGTAACTGCAGTATATGTAACAGTAATGTTAACCTGGAAACGCTGGCCGCGAATGCTATGCACGAAGGCGGGCTTTCTGGTAGAAACGTGGCCTCTCGTGTGGGCCGCGATGCGGCGGAAGCGACCGCCATCTGGAGCTATTGCAAAAAATTGGCAGTGGCTTAGCGCGGCTATGCCAACATATACGTAGCGAAAGCTAAGGCATAGCATGGTTAGCCTTGGTTAACCTTGACTACAAGTCCCGATTAGTCTGGTTGTCTAGCTATGTTGCGGCGTTTAGCCAGTCGTTCGGCGCGCTGTTCGTCTGTTTCCTGGGCGATTCGTTTCCTCTTCATCTCGTTCCGATGTCGAATCCA
Source organism: Dermacentor variabilis (assembly GCF_050947875.1). NCBI lineage: Eukaryota > Metazoa > Arthropoda > Arachnida > Ixodida > Ixodidae > Dermacentor > Dermacentor variabilis. The sequence goes on from NC_134578.1 coordinate 73,341,686, forward strand.
GGTCTCCTCCTGCTTATCAGAATTGTCGCCGTCCATACTGCCGCCTCAACTGTGGTTGCGGCGCACGAGAGCTCTCCTTTTCGATTCTCCGACATGTTATCAGGCAAGAGACACAGCTAGCGAAGCGAGCGGAAGCGAGCGCAACGACGAGGAACGCGGTGTGACGTCATACCAAATGGTTGCGGCGGAAAGGCGCGGCACCGTACAGGGATCGAACACCTTTGTCTCGGCGCTACTAGGGGCGCATGCGCAGTAGTGACTATGGAGCGAGAGAAAGGGAAATATCCGCGGTGAGGCGCTCGTTGTTACGTCATGTGTTTCCTCGGAGCACCACCACGGCGAAATCGCAAGTTCGCGGCAAGTAAAGCTTTCGCTTTAAAAACCTGGCGCGACGCTCCGTGGCCCCCGAAATACTCACGCGCTGGTGCGCGCAAATGGCGGAAGCCGCGGGTGGTCTATCTAGCCGCGGGTAGAAACGCTGGAAATAGGCTTCTTTGAGTTGTCGCGTAACGGAATCATGTTTTCTCGTATAGTCAAATTGCAATCTGACGCTGTCATGTTTGTAGATTGTGTGTAAGTCCTAATTTATAATTTATCTTTCTATTTTAGTTTGAGAAAATTAGTTCAGTAGCTTCCTTGCGCCACATTGAGGGCGGGCTGGGTGTGGATGATTTCAAAATATTTTTGCCGAAACGTCGTCCGATACCAGGTCTCCTGCGACACTGAGCCCTTAACGGTATCGCGTTAAAAGTTAGCGACGTTTCAACTCGTGAAAGTGCGTTACAGGCAAGCGTGTACGGACGCCGCGTACACGCACAGCGATCAACGCGGTGTCGAAGTATCAACGGAAAGGGTACGTACGCGATGGCGAACGTTACACTTCGTCCACAGTTTTGTTTCACATCCACTTTTACAGTGTGAAATGGAGGCGGTGTCTTTTACTTGTTAAAACACGATTTAAAATACACCATGGGGACATTTATTCCACAGGTCGCTTTGGGGTTATAAAACAGGTGTTTACAAGCTTTGTTGTATAAGAGGGAAGTACATGATTAGGCATGAGTGTTCACGAACCGCAGTGGTTCACAGCCACGTTCCCTTCGTGCTGTGTTGACCATTGGGGTAGTTAGGACATTTTGCAAGATTGATTCTATACACGCAAGAAACATGTGCGACTCGCTCATCTTATTACGAATGGCGGAAACTTTCTGAGCTCGCACTATGCGTCCTTTAAGCTAACGTTTCTCGCATTCTCGTATTTTTGACGCTTTCTATTCTTTGGGCCTTTTTTTATAGAATTTTATGACGTTATACATGCCTATCGAAAGTGAAAGAAAGCTTCACAGGTGTGAACACCTCATGCGCAGCTATACAAGCGAGTTATCACAGCCTTCGAAAGCACTTGCTGGCTGTTTTAAAGGGGATACATTTCTTTCGCTTTTTGAACGTTTTCGTCGTGTTTGGTGATGGTTGTCGATAGTACTTTCACCACGAGGCGTAGACGCAAAGGGTGCGTGTCTCAAGCAACCTAGTTGCAGGCTGAGTTCGTCCGCCGATACTTACTATTATCGTTCTTTGAGAGATACATACTTGCGGTACAGCACTGGGGCGTCCGAAGATGCATATACGTTGGTTAAGCGCTAAGTCCATAATTACACCACAGATGCTTTGGTTAACGGCTCTGTTCTCTATGTAATTGCGCAATGAAAATGCAAACGCTGCCTAAATATTCCGCACAAGAGCAAATACGTGCTGGTTTCTGCAGAATCTTCAATGATCATTCATCATTGGCGTCACGGTCATACGGTCGCTTAGGGGTTCCCACCCAAACAGTGATACAAGACGTCGACGTCAGATTTTACCTGACTCTTACTTGACTTCCAACACTGAACCGGTATCACGCGACGTTAGCCAAAAAATATGAAATAAAAAAATGGATTGCTCGCTAAAGAAAGCGCAGAGGAGTTGCGTATGCGAGGGAGGTTACGAAGCCTAACTTCTATTTTATATTTATTCGCAATTACGTTTCAAATGAAATTCTGACGGGCGCTGCAGTCGAGTATACGGCCGCTTGGGGGCTGCGCTACTGAAGTTTGCATGATTGAGATTCGATATCAAGCACACTGCCGCACCGCTGCCATTGGCTTTCATAGCTTCACTGTAATGCAAGGAACTTACAGAGGACCATCAGGCCGCCCAAATGACATGCTTGCTCTCCATAATCCCGGGACGGCATCCTCTTAGTCCACTTGGTTACCCACCCAATCCTGCTGCCCTTACATCAACGGCTCTTTCTCCTGCAGCGCGTGCCAATTAAGCTTACGGTATCTCCCATTCCCCGCCATATGAACTCTACTTGCCATACTGCCCACCGGGACCATCGGTCGCATTACTTGCCGCCTGGTTATCCCGTGGGCTGCAGCGCTGTCTGTGCCCTCTTCACTGACGCCAGCTCCAGCGAATGAACGCGTAGGAGCCATGGAAGTAGTTGACTCTGATCTCGGGACCGTACTCGCAACATAGGAACGTACAGGCGCCGACAAAAGTGGTATACCCCACGCAGCGGGACACCGAGCAATGGCAAACTGCATCGCAACGCCATTTACAGGCAGCATCTGGGATTGAGACAGCCAATGGGTGCGCTTTATTACCTGCAAGCATGTCGCTCGACTCGTGTCAATGGTTCGTGCTGCAGCTCGCCAAATTGCCGAGCGGCGTTGCTGTAGTAGCAATCTGCGTGGAGTATACCACTTTTGTAGGCGCTTGTACATTAATCGATCTCTCCCACCTGGAGGAATGTCAGATTGCTGGGGAAATCCTTTCCACCTCTTCTCTCGCTCCTCCTACCCCAATCGTATTCTCACAGACTCCCAGGCATCTTGTTGGTGTTTTCTTTTTAACACTTTGCATACTACCACCACACCCATACTCGAATCCTTCCCATGATCCCTCTCGCATCTTTCGATTTTCAAGCCACGCTTCCGGCTTCGGTTTTAGGCGCATGCGGACTAAACGAGCGGATGTAGGTTTATTTGGCCGTTTTTGCGATAAATAAGCCTTCTGTCTCCTCCGTATGTGACTCTAAGCTCTTCGTGCGTCCTTTTCGTTCCAAACTTCCATATGACGCAATTTTTTTTTGGTCATACGTGTACTAGAAGACGTCAAATCGTATAATTTGACGAGACGAAAACGGCCAGATACCTAGATTTCATGAACCCCAAATCGATCTCAAATCTCCAAACAATCTGGTCATCAAAACCTTCTTTTCAGATTTTCGATTCAAAGGAAAAACAATTCGCGAGGGCGAAGAAATCCGAATTCACAATGAAATAGTGAATCATGCTTGCACGATGAGGGAGCACGAAATGGCATTTTATATTACGGCATAAGCTGCGCAATGAGACGTCTTCCCTGCCTGAGAAAGTTGAACTAGTCGCATTGTTTAAACGATTCCAAGGCTGTTCGACAGACTCTGACACTTTCTACATTTAATTACTTTGGGCTTCCACATTGGAAGTTTGTGTTTTCACTAATGATGGTTGCCAATGTTGTCGCAGACATCCTTCTTTTTAGATTATGGGGGTTTTATGTGCCAAAACCACTATCTGGTTATGAGGCATGACGAGCGGGGTACTCCAGGTAAATTTGGCAACCTGGGGTTGTTTACTGCGCAAATCCTAAATACACGGGTGTTTTTGCATTTCGCTCCCATCGGAATGCGGCCGCCGTAACCGCTATTTGATGCCGCAACCTCGTGCTTAGCAGTGCAACACCAAAGACACTAAGCAACCACATCAGATGCACGAAACTTTTTCTGCTAAAGATCCGTCACTTTGGCGAAACTGCCTTGCTATCTGACTATCGCAACTGCCGAGGTAAAAACATTTTCCACTGTCGTCATTTTCCGTTGAAACGGAGGTGAATTTGTTCACCAGGTGTGGTACTACGTAGGTGAATCCGTGTAATGGGCAGCTACATGATTAAAATATGAGCAAGCTGGTGAACAGAACAAAGTTGAGCAGTTTGTTTACGTTCATTTATGTGTTTGAAATAGCATTTCAATTGCGCTAAATCTGTTAGGTGTTGCATTGTGCAAAAGCCGATCTTCAATTCGTTGCGGTGAGTGTCATCATCATCATCATCATCAGCCTGGTTACGCCCACTGCAGGGCAAAGGCCTCTCCCATACTTCTCCAACAACCCCGGTCATGTACTAATTGTGGCCATGCCGTCCCTGCAAACTTCTTAATCTCATCCGCCCACGTAACTTTCTGCCGCCCGCTGCTACGCTTCCCTTCCCTTGGGATCCAGTCCGTAACCCTTAATGACCATCGGTTATCTTCCCTCCTCATTACATGTCCTGCCCATGCCCATTTCTTTCGCTTGATTTCAACTAAGATGTCATTAACTCGCGTTTCTTCCCTCACCCAATCTGCTCTTTTCTTATCCCTTAACGTTACACCTATCATTCTTCTTTCCATAGCTCGTTGTGTCGTCCTCAATTTGAGTAGAACCCTTTTAGTAAGCCTCCAGGTTCCTGCCCCGTAGGTGAGTACTGGTAAGGCACAGCTATTATATACTTTTCTCTTGAGGGATAATGGCAACCGGCTGTTCATGATTTGGGAATGCCTGCCAAACGCACCCCAGCCCATTCTTGTTCTTCGGATTATTTCCGTCTCATGATCCGGATCCGCCGTCACTACCTGCCCTAAGTAGATGTATTCCCTTACGACTTCCAGTGCCTCGCTGCCTATTGTAAATTGCTGTTCTCTCCCGAGACTGTTAAGCATTACTTCAGTTTTCTGCAGATTAATTTTTAGACCCACTCTTCTGCTTTGCCTCTCCAGGTCAGTGAGCATGCATTGCAATTGGTCCCCTGAGTTACTAAGCAAGGCAATATCATCAGCGAATCGCAAGTTACTAAGGTATTCTCCATTAACTTTTATCCCCAATTCTTCCCAATACAGGTCTCTGAATACCTCCTGTAAACACGCTGTGAATAGCATTGGAGATATCGTATCTCCCTGCCTGACGCCTTTCTTTATTGGGGTTTTGTTGCTTGCTTTATGGAGGACTACGGTGGCTGTGGAGCCGCTATAGATATCTTCCAGTATTTTTACATATGGCTCGTCTACACCCTGATTCCGTAATGCGTCCATGACTGCTGAGGTTTCGACTGAATCAAACGCTTTCTCGTAATCAATGAAAGCTATATATAAGGGTTGGTTATATTCTGCACATTTCTCTATCACTTGATTGATAGTGTGAATATGGTCTATTGTTGAGTAGCCTTTACGGAATCCTGCCTGGTCCTTTGGTTGACAGAAGTCTAAGGTGTTCCTGATTCTATTTGCAATTACCTTAGTAAATACTTTGTAGGCAACGGACAGTAAGCTGATCGGTCTATAATTTTTCAAGTCTTTGGCGTCCCCTTTCTTATGGATTAGGATTATGTTAGCGTTCTTCCAAGATTCCGGTACGCTCGAGGTCATGAGGCATTGTGTATAGAGGGTGGCCAGTTTCTCTAGAACAATCTGTCCACCATCCTTCAACAAATCTGCTGTTACCTGATCCTCCCCAGCTGCCTTCCCCCTTTGCATATCTCCTAAGGCTTTCTTTAATTCTTCCGGCGTTACCTTCGGGATTTCGAATTCCTCTAGACTATTTTCTCTTCCATTATCGTCGTGGATGCCACTGGTACTGTATAAATCTCTATAGAACTCCTCAGCCACTTGAACCATCTCATCCATATTAGTGTATGATATTGCCGGCTTTGTCTCTTAACGCATACATCTGATTCTTGCCAATTCCTAGTTTCTTCTTCACTGTTTTTAGGCTTCCTCCGTTCCTGAGAGCATGTTCAATTCTTTCCATATTATACTTCCTTATGTCAGCTGTCTTACGCTTGTTGATTAACTTCGAAAGTTCTGCAAGTTCTATTCTAGCTGTAGGGTTAGATATACTTTCATGCATTGGCGTTTCTTGATCAGATCTTTCGTCTCCTGCGATAGTTTGCTGGTATCCTGCCTAACGGAGTTACCACCGACTTCCATTGCACACTCCTTAATGATGCCCACAAGATTGTCGTTTATTGCTTCAACACTAAGGTCCTCTTCCTGAGTTAAAGCTGAATACCTGTTCTATAGCTTGATCTGCAATTCCTCTATTTTCCCTCTTACCGCTAACTCATTGATCGGCTTCTTATGTACCAGTTTCTTCCGTTCCCTGCTCAGGTCTAGGCTAATTCGAGTTCTTACCATCCTGTGGTCACTGCAGCGCACCTTGCCGAGCACGTCCACATCTTGTATGATGCCAGGGTTAGCGCAGAGTATGAAGTCTATTTCATTTCTAGTCTCGCCGTTCGGGCTCCTCCACGTCCACTTTCGCTAGCCCGCTTGCGGAAGAAGGTATTCATTATCCTCATATTATTCTATGTGCCGTTACGCATTTAAAAATTGATTTTTTGAGTTTCAAAGGCCGCAACCTAGATATGACTATGAAGCATGCCATAGTGGGGGACTCTGGATGAATTTTGAGCGTTTTAGCATGCTTTTTATTCATAAAGATGCCGCAACGATGCCCCTGTTGTAAGGCATAGTGAAGTTACCCATGTACAGACATACGTAATATGGAGCACCTGTGCAACCTTCTGCAATAAGGACTCTGTCATTGAAGAACACAGTGTTTCTTTTTCTGTGCTTCAATCACGTTTTCCCGCTTCGCGCAATACGTTAGAATAAAGGAGTTTCGGTTATTATTCTATAAGGCATAAGTTGCGGAGGAAAGCCAGAAGGCAGAAACTGGTGCTACAAATACCCACAGCTACTCATTGATTCGTGGTATAAACACTGATGGATTGAGAACTTCTTGGCCCTGTCGCTATACCGACACTTTGTAAGGTGGAATGCAGATTGTTTTGTATATAAACTTTCTTACGGCTTTTAAACATTCCAGCTACATTGAGTCACAAAGGAAGATCAAGGCACGTGGCTCATAGCTTTGGGCCAATAAGTGGCTAGCGACCCGAAATCACCGGATCGTGCCTGACTGAGCGCTGCGCGGAACAGCCAAGCGAAACGACTTCTTTGAAGCCTTTGCAACAAAAGTCTATTGAAAACGGCAAATCTCTGTGTGCGTGTCTCCCTCAGAAACGAAACACAAAATTCTAGTGAGCGGAAAAAGAAGATTGAAGTAAAGAAACTTTATATTGTGCTTCTTCCGATGAGCACAATGTTCTCTTGAGGGAAAGCCCTCTTGCCTTGCGCTCGAAGCAAGCAACTATAGACAAAATGCTCTCGCGACATATTTATTGCAAAGGCGTTCCTTGTTTTTGGTGTATCCATTTTGCCCTGCAGGCACCAATGAGACCAATGACAAGGAACGCGTACTCACGTTTGACGTAAATTAAATGGAACGGTAGCAATCGGGCTTTTGACTCGTGAATGCACAAAAGAAGTCGAGTGGTGTCAAAGGACGGATACCGCTGGCGCCATAACATCGTTTGAAAGAAAAATAATTCGAGATGGTGGCCCGTGTGGTGTAAGCTTCATTTTTATGTAATTTACAGCTTTCGCGAACTGACAATTACCTCGAGCTCTGCACACGATAGAAAGTATAATGGTTGAATTATGAGATCAGTCGCCCTCCCCTTGTTAGCGGCGTTCATGACCTCCCAAATTATTGTCGTGATCCCACCCTTCCACTACCCAACACGTTCTTTTGCCTCCTCACATATTTCCGCATGTGAGGCCGTAGTGGTTTACAGTAACTAACATTTTTTTTACTGCTAAGCATAAGGTCACGTGTTTCATTGCCCCGCTGCCCCACTCCGGTGGGGGCTGAGCGCTAAGAATCTAGCGTGCTGAGCTTTCGGTCTATTTAATTTAGGCTGGATGGCAAGTACGTCAGCGCTAGACTTCGACTAAATGAATATTCTCAGACGTACTGATGATGAATGAGAGTTGATTGTTGGGATAGTTGGTACTCCGTAATAGTGGGCAAAGTGGACAATGACGAGTGGTTTTATTGCACTAAGTTACTGGTTCGATTCCCGATGCTGTCATGAGACGGTTAACGTCAACAACCTAAATACTCGCTCGTTCAACAATCTTATTTCCCGGCACGGTACAGAATTGAAAGGGAGACTGCTCTTTGGTGTCGGAAATAGTCCCAAATGGCTTTGCACGCTGCTTTCGTGTAGGCTGTTGCACACCATTTATGTTTACTTCGTTGGATCCTGGTTTCTTCCTTGAGTGACTTAGCATTTGCAATAATTACCGTGAACATGCCGTGGAGTATCTTTTCTCGTTTTATCAAAACAACGTTTCTGATGGTGTTTTAAGAGCGTTGACATTTCTGATTCTACTCATCCTACCGCCATACTAATTATTTTTTATCAGAAACGTCAACAAATAGACAGTGCCTACGATATCAATAAATGTTACTAGAAAAATTTCTCACTATCTTGAACTTTCTCGAGCACCTTTTAACGTCTGCCTGTTCGTAAGAATTCTCAATGGCCCATTTTTATGATTGCGAACTAACTATGCTAACATCACGCATACCCTCTCGGCCAGTTCTCAAACCTGTACATGGACTGCCTCATCGAGTACAAGGGCAAGAACGAACGCGAGAGCCTCCAGGACACGCTGCGAGACTTCCACATCCACGAGACAAACCACGACGAGAACCTGACTAGCCTGCTGGGCTCGCTGGACCGGGAGTTGCGTGTGTTCCCTTTCGTGACTGTCTCTCTGGTGCCCGACACGCTGCGTGCTGCCGTTACGCCGTCCGCCACGCTACTGAAACGGTGAGAAGGGGCAGCTGTAATGCTTGAAAAAGAGCTTCCGTGATTACGTGGCTTTATTTTATTTTCTAGAGCTCTAGTCATTTCGCGTACGCTCACTGTTATGGGTAGAACGAAATAGGCAAAGTTAAACAATGCACAGTAGTAGAAAGACATTCATGCGCTTGAAGGCGTGACCGATCAAAAAAAAAAGTAAGAAAACTCGCTTCCAAGTTAAACAATGCACAGTAGTAGAAAGACATTCATGCGCTTGAAGGCGTGACCGATCAAAAAAAAAAGTAAGAAAACTCGCTTCCGCATAGAAACGTTCGCTTAGAAAAAATCCATATACTGAAACACGACTTGTGATAAAATAAGGCACTTGAACTCAAACTTCATCAGCATAAAGGGAAAAGGTGACATCGCTACCACACAGCCTAGAGCAGCACCCTTTCAGGGCGAACAATTCCCAGTGGAAATGAACCGCACCTTACCACAGAGTCGTTTGGCATGCTAGGTAAGTGCTTTGGCCAACTGTTAACGTGGCCTCATTTGCGAGATGACTGTGGCGATCGCAATGAGACGACCGAGTACTCACTGACAACGATAACCTTTTCCATAATTGGATGGAGAATCAGAAGCATAAGATAGCGCTGTGGGTTAGAGAGCAAATTCAAGTTTTTGATATTGCAGTAGCGATTAAGACTTAGTCGAATTTTGAATACCACGCAATGTTCAGGTAACCCATAACTACAACTTCGGAGTAACAGAAAGTAAGTCCACGTGATTGCAACGTGGTCGAGGGGCAGTAATTTATTGGAGGAAATGAAACAGTTAGGAACTTTGGTACCCATTCCATTGAATGGGCTGGCGCAAAACATGAAATAGTGGTGTTCACTGCGAAGGCCCGTCGTTCTGCAGCGAAACTCAGCGAGCATGGGATGATGCTGATGAATATTGAAATGTGTTAATCCACAGCATGAGTTATTTCTCAAACTCCTGAAACCGAAGACTGTTCCAGGACTTACACACTTCCCAATTAGGTTTTAATGCTTATTAGCAGATTACAAACGCAAAAAATGAATGTTGCTAAAATATAAGGGTTACAGGCTTCACCTCCAAACGAGTGGGAAAAAAAGCGTCTCCTAATTTTGTCGTGGTAAAAAAAAATTGTCTAAAAGCCGAGATATTAAACTGCTATGTTGAAGCTGCACTCTACGTTTTCATGTGAACCGGCAATACTAGAAGTGCAATTCTTGGTTTTATTTCCACGTCTGTGGCGACCTAACACTCTGAAAGGGACAGTGTTATGGCGTTTTTTTAAAGCTCACGGCATGAATATAATTAAACCACTTCAGTTTGTTTCCAAATATATCACACTTCACATCCAAGAAGACTATTTTATGTTATAACTTCCGCATGTTCAGATGTATTAAAACAATATGCAATATAATTTCAAGAAGCCCTATAGACGATGGAACTGCGTTGTTCTCCAATGCATTAGTAGATGATGTGGTTGCATCCTCTACTAATGTATCGAAGATTGTGCTTATGGTCGTTTTATCCAGGAACAGCTTGGCACACTTCTACACCTTGTGCGCTTATTCTTATTCGCTCCGAAATAGTTTCATTGGTGAGTGACGAATGCTGTTAGTGAACGAGGGTGAACGGAATCCCGAGTGACCCTCGACAAGTGAGAGCGCACGGCAAAGTGTACGGGAGTAACAGAAGGCGAGTGTCATGAGACACAGGTATAAGCGGGAGCGGGTAGGCTTGAACGGAAGCGACTGTGAATGCTAGTGAGTGTTGGCGAGGGTAAGGGCCGTATTAGCGTGATCGCGAGTGAGTACCGACGAGTAGGAATTCATGCGAGCTTGAGTACAGAGCCTGCGGTAGTATTGGTTAGTCAGTATGAGCGAGTGTCCGCATGCCCTGCCGGGCCTACGCGTCCAGCTACTTCCTGTCGGCGGAGCGGCCCACGGACCGGGATTACACACGGATCGTGGCGCGTGCCCTGGCGCTGCTAAAGCCGGACACTGACGTCCGAAAGCACGCGCAGAACGTGCACGATTTGGAGCGCAAGCTGGAGACCTCCATCGCTGGCCTCGTGCGCGCCCAGAAGCAGCAGGCCGTTCCGGTGAGTGATGGCCCTTCCTCGTTCTTTACGCGTGAAATGCTTTAGCTGCCGTTGTCGGTGACCTTCGAGGGACCTAGAGCCAATAGACAGAGCCGTTATCCGGGCACTCAAATGACACCATCCGGGCAACCAGTCAAAAACTTAGGAAAATTTTGACGGCGCTTAAGCTTCGCCTTCATTAAGATTGGAACGCGGTATAGCATTCAAAGACCCCTGACAGCTTTTCATGCTTCCCGGCAACTGCAGCTTATGTAACCGTAAAGCTTATCGGGAAACACTGGCGGCGAACGCTATGCAGGAAGGGAATCTTTCTGCTAGAAACTCGACCTCTCGCGTGGGTGGATCTCCTGTTATTGTTTCACACTTTTAATATTTCGGTGCGAGAAGAGCTTACGTAAATGTTATGCGCTGTCGGTGTTTTTTCTGCTTAATTGCATTTCTTTGTGGGCTGCCGTTCTCGAAATCCCGGGGAATAACTTTGTAAAGAATGAAAGACAAGGTTTGAGCAACGTTTGTGCTGGAAGAGCGGTTGGGTACGCGTGGTTCAGAATTTTGTAAGAATTCGTTTTGGCAACGCGACGTCCGACGCAGGACGCCGACGCCGGATTTTCTGCGATGCGGGCCTCATAACGCTATCGCGTTAAAATGCCGTCTCTGGCCCCCCAGCCTTTTGTACAAGACCGCATTACATACGCTAGTCACTGCCCAAACAAGTTACAAAAATACTGCTTCCGAGTTCTTCCTAATGTTTGTTCCCAGTATCACTCATGCTTGTAAATTCTAGTACTCATAAGTTTATTTCTGATAGCGACATTCAAAACGAAGTTACAGGGCACCATAAACTTCACTGTCATCTTTTGGCGCTGAGCGGTCTTATGAATGGTAGCGGCCCGGAAGTTCCAGGGCACGCGTTTTGCATCGCCTCGAGAGGTAACGCCATGCTGCGTGACCCCTCCTACAGGCGGTTCTATCCGCCGCGGTTCTACCTGCCGCGGTTTCTTAGCGGTTAGGGTGTTGCGCTGCTAAGCACAAGGCCATGAGATAAATCCCCGTCTCGGCGGCCGCATTGTGATCCAGGCGAATTTCAATAACGCCCGTGTCCAGTACATTGGGGGCACGTTATACAAACCATGGCGGTCAAAATTATTCCGGAGTTGCCCACTACAGTGGGGTTCCTAATCAAATCGTGGTTCTGGTACGTAAAATCCCAGAATTCAATTCATTCTTTTTCTAGCTGGGCAGGGCACTCTGTGTCCCTAGCGTCTTTCGTTGCCTTTCGTGGGGCCTCCAGCCGGTTTTCTTCTTGTAGCTGGGGACCATCCACATGGACCAGTGCACAGTACGGCATGGTGCGGTGCGCTATGGCGCCGTGTGCCGTTGCGTAAACGCACTGCGCCGATTTTAAGATTTTGGCTAGTATCATTTCCAACCAATCTGCTTCGCCGGTTGCCATTTAATGCTTACATCTGCACTCGATTACGAATGAGCCAGCCATAAGTATTAGAAGTTACAGCTTGAGTGACAATGAGTGACAATTTTTCCCCTTTCGATTCCTTTTTTCTTCTTTTTTTTCAGCCAGCGTGTCAGATGCCCTTGACACGCCGGCTAACACGCGTGCGTTGACAGACCGGGGTGGAGGGGCTGGCACTGGCTTTGACCTTGTGCACAGCGTTCCTTTACTCTCAATTCGTCACGCTAGCAGACCTTCCCTCGTTTTCGAATCCTCCTTCTTCACAACCTCTCCCTTTTAGAAGAACCCCACCTATATATACTGTGGCGAGGAAAGCGTACGTCGCCTTGAAGACAAGTCCACTTGTCGAAACGTTGGCTCGTGCATTCACCTTGTTCACGTTTTGCTCATCGTCTTGAATTTCCATCTCCCACATACCCCGTGTTTTCCCTGGATTTGTACCGACGCAAGATGAAGGAACAAGGTGAGCGACCTCTACTTTCCTTGGCACACGTAGCACTAATTGGAGACAGTCACTACAAGTACATGCACGAATACTTCCCATCAGGCCAACACTCACCGCAGATTAGCTTTAAGAGCGGCGCCACAACGCACGCCATCCGAGACCTCATTGCTGCAGCACCACAGCACATCACACATTTCGTCATTCACTGCGGGACTAATGACCTTAACCACGACACCGGTGACAACACAGTTGAGGTCATGAAAACGCTCATCAACGATTTGCACACCAACAGACCAAACGCGGAAATCACCCTGACAACAGTACTTCCCAGGATTGCAAACAAACACAGGCCGCTTATTCAACAATCAGCGACACTCCTAGCTCACGCACTATAGACACGTAAGCTCAATGATTTTCTTCCTGACATTGGAAACCAACACGAAAACGTCGATGTCATCCACCACGCTGAAATACACCAGGACCCTGACATTCTGCTCGCCCAGGACGGACTACACCCCAATTTTTTTTGGCGTCCAGGTAATGGCTAACAACATCAAGTACAGGCTCAGTAACTCTTTTAAATCGACGCAACCTACAACACCAACAAATCCTGCGTCCCAGTTAGCTTCAACACAAGCACACGCCTGAAATTTTGAACACCAGCTCGCACGCACGTTACACCGAAGCTAGAACCCAAGAAGCATCTACACAGACGGTGGACGCGGAACCAACACCACCTTTACAACATCCGCGCATACGGAAGCCCACAACCACCCGCGAAGCCTTCACGCAAACAGCTACATACACTAACAAGCAAACCGATACGCAGACAGACATCGGTGCAGGCCTCGACAAGAAAGTTAAGCGTAAAAAGACACCACCTGAAGATTTTTCACCCCGGAGGTCGGCCCGAACCAAGCAGAAATGACTACCACGCACTACGAATAGCACACGCAACAACAAATCTCGCCCTTTCCTCCAATCCCGCAAACTCGTGGCCAAACAAACAAATTACAGATTTCACCCAAAAACTTACACTAGCTGCATTAAACAGAGGAAAATCCTGAAAAGTCTCAGAATTAAGGTAAGATGCGCCCTCAGTTCTTTACCCTCCAGGCTATTATTAAAGTGGAATGCTTTCCTAGAAAATGCATCGCTCTCCCTTATTGACATTCTCGAAAAACACTGCAAGGAACAACGAATGATAATTTCTGATCAACTCGACAGCTTAATGTTACCTGAACCAGAAAGAAGAGAACTTTAACAGTTCGTCCAAACTAAGCAGGAAAAATTTACTAGATAAATACCAGCGCAAAGATATTAGAGCTCCAGATCCACCCAAAGAAACTAATGTAAGCCCCGCAGCACGTAGCTCCACCGACAGTCCTACAGGCGAGCATCCAGTGCACTGCAGCAATGTAGTAGATATATCTCAGAGTCTAAGCCCCAAAGAAGTTGACCTTCTGAAACCTGGTCTAACGTTTTGTCCGACGAACAACGCAGTAAACGAATACGAACTCCACAAAGATATAACAGAGTTTTCACGATCCATGCGCATCAAGGAGTTCTTTTTCGATAGACCAGATTTAGGAAAAAAAGATAGAGACTCTCTTAGACCACCTAGCACGTGGACACCGGTAACCGAACAATGCCCAGACCTCGATTTATACATAAAACTGATATCAAAGGAAATTCTAGAGTCAACGCGGCATTGCCGGAAACGCAAAAGTTTGGCCCCCGCTCAACACGAAATCCTTAAAGAACTTGCGAAAAGGAATGATATTGTAATAAAACCAGCTGACAAAGGCGGCAGTATTGTAATCTGGCCTATAGAAAGGTACAATAATGAGGCCTCTAAACAACTGAGCAACCACACCCATTACAGAAAACTCGACTCTAACCCAACTTCAGATTACAGCAATATTGTGATACACACAATAGCGGATCTCCTGTCCAGGGAACTAATCACGCAATCTGAATATCGCTTCATGACGCCCAAGAACAAAACCGCAGGCCGCTTTTATCTTCTTCCTAAAATACATAAAGTTCCAGTCGAAGAAATATTTACAGCAGAAATCCCAGGTCGGCCTATTGTGTCTAATAACAACACACCTACTGAGTCACTATCTAAAATCTTAAATCACCACCTGTCAAAGATACCCACCACCCTCCAATCTTTCCTTCAAGACACGCCACACTTCCTTCGAATTATCGACGGCATCAACGCCAACCAAATCCTTCCCTACCGCTATATTCTAATCACTTTGGATGTTTCTGCCCTTTACACCAAGATTCCCATGAGCGAAGGAATTGGAGCCGTTTCTAGATCCCTCGCAATCAATCCCCAAGCGCACGCTTCTGCAGTTTACTTATCGCTCCTTAGGTAGTTCTCATGCTCAACTATTTCGAATTCGATTCTATACACTACCTGCAAATTTTCGGCACTAGCATGGGTACGCCATTCGCTCCTACGTATGCGAACATTTTCATGGGACAGCTTGAAGCAGACCTGCTGAAATCCTACCCTTTAAAACCCCTGACCTATCTTCGTTACATTGACGACATATTTATAGTATGGGAACACGGCACAAGCGCTTTAACAGACTTAATTAGCCATTTCAATCGCTTTCACCCGAGTATTAAATTTGCTGCTCACCGCTCCGCTAGTCAGATCAACTTCCTGGACATGACGGTCTACATAGAAAACGGAAAACTGAGAACGACACTTTACCAGAAGCCTACAGATAGCCAGCAATATTTAGACTACAACAGAGATCACCCGCGACATTGCAAGCAAGGAATCCTTGTCGGACAAGCGAAACGTATAAGAAGAATCTGCAGCGAAGACCACGGATATATCCACCACCTAAATGACCTTAAAACAACGCTAGCAGAAAGGAACTATCCCCAAGTTGCTCTCGATAGAGCTTATGATGCAGCGTCAAGATTGGAGAGACAGTCGGAATTGGCGAAGAGACAGCCCACACTAGAATCTGATAGACCACCGGCCTTTATAAGAAAATATTCTAATGCACTCCCAAACATAAACTACATCCTAAGAAATACCACCCATTATTATCAAGTAATGAGCGTCTGCGAAAAGCGTTCCCGGATGTACCTAGGGTTACCTATCGCCGAAACAGGAACTTTAAAGACATGTTAGTGCACGCAATAGTCAGCCAACAGCATTCCCCCGTAATAAAAGCATGTTGTCGCCCTAGGTGCAAAACGTGTAGACACCTTCAAAGTGACATTAAAATTAAAAGCACTGCAAATAGTTATACACCGAAGTCAAATCTAGCTTCACTTGTACAAGTTCGGATGTGATTTATATGCTTGAATGTTCCTTCCGCAAGAAACAATATATCGGTGAAACAGGACAATCAATGAACGTCAGATTAATCGGACATCGCGCGGACACAGCTTAAAAGCTTCCCAAAGCAATCGCCGAGCATTTCAACCAACCAGGCCATTACTTTGATGAACTTAAACTCCAAATCTTACAGTCATATTTCCGTTCTGAACGAGAAAAAAAATACAGAGAATCATACCTTATCCATAAGTTCAAGACATTGCAACCAATAGGCATAAACGTTTCAAAGGGAGCTTTAGAATCTATTCGCTATGCTAATCTTCAAGCTATAGGCAACAACACTTAGTTTGATTTCTTGGCGTATCCCCCCCTTTTCTTCCCCCTTTCCATTCCTTTTTTTTTTTCGTTTTTCAGCCAGCGTGTCAGACGCCCTTCACACGCCGGCTAACACGCGTGCGTTGACAGACCAGGGGGGGGGGGGGGGGGAGGAGGGCGAGGTGGCCCCGGCTTTGACCGTGTGCACAGTGTTCCTTTGCTCTCAATTCGACACGCTAACATACCTTCCCTCGTTTCCGCAACCTCCCGCCTCACACCCTCTCCCCTTTAGAAGAACCCCACCTATATATACTGTGGCGAGGAAAGCGTACGTCGCCTTGAAGTAGTCAAGTCCACTTGTCGAAACGTTGGCTCCTGCATTCACCTTGTTCTCGTTTTGCTCCATCGTCTTGAATTTCCATCTCCTGCATTCCCCGTGTTTTCGGCTTGAGTGACAGTGTGATAAAGGTTTAGGAAGAACTCAGACGCAATATTTTTGCAACTTGTTTGGGCAGTAACTAGCGTATGTAGTGCGCTCATGTACGAAGAGTTGTGGGGGCCAGAGAACACATTTTCTTAAGTTTTGACTTGTTGCCCGGATGATCTCGTTCTCTTCTCGCAACTTGCACGAATGTTCTCGTTTGAATGCGCGGATAACGGCTTTGGCTTAGGTCGCTTGAAGATCGCTGACATGTGCAAAAATCATTTAATGCTTAAAAAATCTAGGCCCCATTTCATGCCGTCGAATTTCATGAAGTCAGGGCGCGCAGGTGTGGAGATTTCGCGGCGCCGTCGTCACTTCTATTTTGTTCTTGCGCATTTTTTGGCTTACCAAGCTTTTCTGGCTCACCGGAACAGCACTTTTTCTTAGTATCGCGAAACACCATTCAATAACAGAGCACAACTTGTGCTTTCTTTAGCGTTAATTTATACAAGAACATGTGAAGTACGAACTTTCCGAGCGAGTGTTTCTCAAAAGGTTTAAAAAATCTAAGCTTATATTACGACATGGGATTAATTTCATTTCGAAGGGCAATTTCGCTCCTTTCTTTTTCAGCTAACTCAACTGTGAGGTAGCAGTTATATTGCATACGCAACGTCAGGTGCCATTTGATCTGAATAATTGGCTAGGCATTGTGTTTCTTTTTTTAAGGAAACAAGCAATGGTTCAGAAAAATTAGGTTCAGAAATATGCGAACACCTGATACATTTTTCACCATTACGCTGTGAAATGCCAGCGCAAGGTAAGAGACGTGCGCAGTGTGTTGCTCGTCCTATCACTATAGCCTCTTTCATGCTTAATACGTTTTCTGTGGTCTGGCTTAGCATATTGCTACGGACCAGTATTCAAGATGACGAAAAGGTCAGAAGTGCGAAGACGACGACGACAACTAGAGGCTAGCGCGGGCGGTTGCCTCCTGGCCAAGTGCAGCGTATTTATAAACGTATCGGTGTACGGCTTATCTTCTGCGTTTTCCTACGTAACATATTGTTACGGGGTTAAAAACAGTCAGACGAACATTTACAGGATATTTACGATAATCGTAGCGGCTGACAAGATGGTCGACAGCGCGCGAAGTCCAGAGCGTCGTCTTCTTCCGACCAAGCTGACAACATCTTCGTCAGCGTGTCACATGACCCCCGGCAGCGGAAGCACCGGCTCGGCGCTAGTTAGGAGGCGGGCGAGTGATACAACTTAAGACGAGCGACATGGACCACGTCGGAGTGATGCAGAGCCCCGGTTGGCTCAAGAGGGGCTATGTCGTACGTGACGTCAGTTACTTTACGCAAGACACGGTAAGGGCCAGAGTAGCGTGAAAGTAACTGCTCCAAGAGGCCAACGCGTCGCGACGGCGTCCAAAGGGGAACCAGGGTGCCCGGTGTGTAATGTACGTCACGATGGCGGGCGTCATATAAGCGCCGCTGATTGTCCTGCGATTTCACAAGTCGACGTCGGGCAATATGGCGTGCTTCTTAAGCTTTGAGTATGGCTTCACGGGTGTACTCGGACGTGGAATTCAGGCTAGCATCAGAATGGTGTCGAAAGGTAACGTAGGCTCGCGGCCAAACAAGAGGAAGAATGGAGAGAAGCCGGCGGTATCATGGCGAGACGAATTCTAGGCGAAAGTAGCGAACGGCAGCGGAACGTCCCAGTCGCGATGGTCAGCGGAGACATACATGGGCAGCACGTCAGTAAGGGTGCGGTTAAGGCGCTCGGTTAGACCGTTCGTTTGTGGATGGTAAGCTGTAGCAAGTTTGTGTTTAGTCGCGCACGAGTGCAGAATGTCGTTGACAACTTTAGAAAGAAAGTAGTGGCCGCGGTCGGTGAGCAACTGTCGAGGGGCGCCGTGGTGAAGGATGACGTTCTCTAGGAGGAAGTCGGCGACATCGGTTGCACAGAGCAAGAGCCCGTGTGATTGCATATCGGGTGGCGTAGTCTGTTGCTACTGCAATCCACTTGTTTCCCAAATCAGACGTAGGAAAAGGGCCTACAAAATCAACACCTACACGGAAGAATGGTTCTTATGGTACGTCAAGTGGTTGAAAGCGACCAGCAGAGAGTGTGGTCGGCTTTTTGCGTCGTTGACAAAGGTCACACGCAGTGACATAACGGCAGACGTCACGGTATAGACCAGGCAATTAGAAGCCCCGACGAACGCGGTCATAGGTCCGTGACACGCCAAGGTGACCGGCAGTCGGGACATCATGAAGCTGGGCGTGAACAGTGTGACGCAGATGCTCAGGAACAACGAAGAGTCGGGCAGGGCCCTCCAGGCGCATGTTAGAGCGGTACAATCTTTGTCAGCATGTCACAATACTTGATGGAGATGACGTTCCTTGAACTTCGACACGGAGCTTCGCATTGGGCGGTTCGTCGAGTTTCCATCATGGCTCCCAGCAACGATCGCTCGACTCCAACCGGCTCCGAGACCTGCTGCCACTTTTACGATCTACATTGCACTCTCCGGTTCCCGTGATCCTAGTGTATTCTAGGGAAAATATGGGAAAGACGTCTAGTACTGGATCAGCCTGTATGCACGCGTCAGCGCAAATAACCGGTCGAACCCTACCGTCATGCTCGCCAACGTAGTATTTTACCTCGGTAGCACACCTCAGGCACACGATGATGAGCTCACCAGTTAGAATAAACTTAAACAAAAACTCTTAGGCTTGTTCGTCAAGCCTTTCGGTCACCAACTTGCCGCGAAGAAGGCGTTATCCAGCCGCTTGCATACGTGAACACAGCCGTACCTCACGCACATTCAATACGCCTGGTTCTATGCCGCACGACGCACAGATAACTGAGCCGGACAAGGTTTCCCAAATTCTCTAAGGCATTGCTGACGACGCCTTCAATTTGCTCAATGTGGCTACGGTGGACGCGGTTATCATACATTGCCGTCGCCTGGAACTCGCAGAAAGCCGAGGTAACGAGCAACAGTTTGCCCATTTACCAAACACCGCGGCAACATTTTCCTGTGCCGACGTTCCTCGTCCCACTAACACTGGCGATGTTACGAGGATCGCCCGACGAGAGATTCAGGCCACCCATGCACATTTCTTCAACTTCAGCTCCTACAACTAACCTGCAGTCCCTGTTTTCTTGATCCAGGCAGTTGTCCGGCAAGAGTTCACTAACATGGGTCCCCACACCGTCCGTGTGGCCCATCGCCCTGATGCCAGCTCGTATTGTTTTATTCCGCCCCGTCCCACATTGTACTACCCACCACGTTTCCACAACTCATCTGAATGCCGCACTGCTGAAGACAAACCCATTTGTTTTCACTGCCGTCGAATAGGGCATATTTATGGTCACTGTCACCGTCACTGGAGTTCCCCGACCCGGACCATTTATACTAGCTACTCTTACCCAAGCGGCCCTTCTTTTCCCTATACCTCATGGTTCGATGATGCCGCCACTGAATCTCCTGCACCGACTCGCGCTTATTCACGGTCACCTTTGCCCCAACGCCGACAATCTCGCTCGCCCCAGCCCCATCGCTCATATTCGCCGACTCCCTGCGGTCGCTCTCAGCCGGAAAACTAGACGATGCAGCCCCTCGAGGTGACGCTGCATTGCCCCGTAGGCCACCAAATCCTCTACTGACGCTGCCCATCCATATGAACCTTCTTAACGTGCAAGACGAACATGTTCCTGTGTCCGCTCTAATAGACACTGGGGCGCATTTATCCCTCATAAGCGCGGACCTTCGTAACCGCCTCAAGAAAATAACACCCACCACGACACCCGTTGTCCGTGTCGCCAATAGCGGAACAGCCGCAGTAATTGGTGTGTGCACCGCCCGCGTCTCCTTCGCCGATCGCTCCACTGTCTTTCTCTTCACAGTCATTGCCCACTATCCGCACGACATCAACACCCATCACGACACCCGTTGTCCGTGTCACCAATAGCGGAACAGCCGCAGTAATTGGTGTGTGCACCGCCCGCGTCTCCTTCGCCGATCGCTCCACTGTCTTTCTCTTCACAGTCATTGTCCACTATCCGCACGACATCATCATCGGCCTGCACTTCCTCTCCTCGCACTCTGCTCTCATAGAGTGTTCAGCCAGTACTCTCCGCCTTGAGCTGCTTGTTCTCGATGCCACTGAACCACTCCCGAGTCGCCTCAGTTCCGCGAACTTCTTTCTCTTGCCACCTTCGGTGCTGACTTACGTTGACTTTGTGTCATCCTCACCAGTGCCAGATGATGACTACATCGCGGCTTCCATGCAAGACGTCCTCCTTACACATGGTGTCACAGTACCTCATGATGTTTTATCTATTAGGGCGAATAGCGTCTCCCTGCCAGTGGTCGATTTTGGCTTGGCGACGCAAGCGCTGCCACCCGGGATGTCTCTGGCCCAGCTTTGCTCAATCGAGGAACACTCAATAGAATCTATTGCAGTAGGCGACAATTCAATCGACCCTCCTCTACCGTCGCTGTCAGCAATATGCACAATGGGGAGTTACAGAAAATGATTGCGCCCGATTTGCTGTCCGAGCACGCTCATGAACTCTACCGCGTTCTGTTTTCATACTACTATTTCTTTTTACTTTAATGATCAGAATTTGGCCCAAACTACAGCTGTTAAACGTCACATAACACCAGTGATGCCTATCATTTTATCGCCGCCCGTATCGCGTGTCGCCGGCTGAGCGCCAAGCTATTCGCGCAGAGGTTTGCAAAGTGCTTGCCAAGAACATTACTGAACCGTCGTGTAGTTAATGGGCGTCACCTGTTGTACTGAAGCAAAAGAAAGGTGGCTCATGGCTATCTTGCGTGGATTATCGCAACCTTAACAGGGTTACAAAAAGGACGTGTATCCCCTACCTCGTATTGATGACTCCCTTGACTAGTGCTCGCTATTTCTTGTCTATTGAAATTCGCTCCGGCTACCGACAAAATGCCGTGGACGATCTAGGCCGCTAGAAGACAGCCTTTGTAACACCTGACGGCCTTCATGAATTCCAAGTGACGAAGTTCGGTCTATGTAACGTTCCTGCCACATTTGAACGCATGATGGACTTCCTTCTTCGCGATTTCAAATGGTCCACGCGCCTGTTCTACTTCCACGACTTTATATTATTCATTTCAACATTTGCTACGCACCTCGAAGGCCTCTTAGCAGTTCTGGACGTTTTTTGTCTAGCCGGTTTGCAACTCAACACATCAGAATGCCAATTAGGACGTCGCCAGATTGCTGTCTTCGGACATCTCGTTGATGCGAAGGGAGTGCAAGCGGACGTAGGCAAAATTCATGCTGTTACGTACTTCCCTGTTCCGAAGTGTGCCAAGGATGTGCGCAGCTTTACTGGCTTTTGTTCCTACTTCCACCGCTACGTCAAAATTGCCTGGCCATAGCACGACCACTAACCGAACTTTTGAAGTAAGACGCCCCTTTGAAGTGGCGTGATAACGAGGTCTCTGCGTTCTCGCATCTAACCAACTTTCTAACACACCTTCTGCGCCTACCGAACAAGGTATATGTAAACTGGTAGCGAAGCTTCCATAGAAGTCCACATGCCAAGAAAATTGGGTTCGTTGTAATCGTCGCCCTCAACGTATTATGGGGACAACTAACAGCAAGGATGAAAAGAACAAGAAAAGAAAGTTACGTCACAAGAGGAAATGGCAATGACGTCAAGATCTTACGCTGCTTGATGCGAATGTTTGCATTTCTTTAGCATCCGACATGACGGCCGCTGTGACAGCAGTTTTCTTCTGAGGCTAAGGCGAGCTTGCGACTCACCTCAGATGAAACACCAGCGTGTCGTTTAACTATTAGGAGTCGTGTATGTCTTAAAGTGAACGTAGTTAGGCTGTTATTGACGGCGATTGCTCCAGTAACTTCCTTAGGAAGGTCAGCGAATAGAATGGAATTAAAGGACACGGCCAAAGATCTTGCAAAATCAACTTCACTTTTATTCGCCTTGAAAAATGCAACCAATATAACTGACCAAACAAAACATCTTTCAATAATGAAAAGTACTATGGCCGGCACACAGTCGTAAGGCACAGCAACCTATGCGAATCCTTTTCAAAGAATCTTTCGTAGTTACTTGCCGCACCTTGTATTCATATCCAAAAGTTATGAGATAAAATTGTCGCGCATTATCACTTAGAAAACATTCTACTTACTAATTTTGCTGCCTGTCGGACACTCAGAGCCGACGTTACGGAGAGTAAACGAACATAGCGCGACATTTTTTCGCCGGGCGCTCCGCATTTATCGTCACGACGAGACAAGCGTGTCGGAAGCCACAGCTGGAATTTTGCAGGATAAGAAAAAAACTTGCGCTCACACCTTTCGCCAATGAATGCAGTGCGCTCGGTCACGCCAAATTAGCGCACGCCACACTTTGAAGAAACACCGAAGGAAAAAAAAAAGAACCCGGACGAAACTGCCGCGTTCAAGTGAGCAACGCCATTCCTCACGACCTAATAGCTGGCTTGCACAGCCTTGCCAAGTCTTGCGCCATAATCAGTGGTTGGTAAAGGTCGCCAAGAAAGAACTAAGAAATTGTGAAATAGAAAAAATTAACATTTGTTCTGTTAGGGCAGGAAAAATATCTGAAACTGAAATTTTACTCGTATGTCAGTGTTCTGATTTAAAAAATTTAGACCATTTTTACACGTAGGTTTTTTGGGGGACAAGCACTGCAACTAGAAAACCGATGTCTAAAAAAATTAGAGCATTTGTTAGACATAAGTTTTCTATTTGAAGTGTTTGTCCACTCCTCACCTTGTCACGCTTCAATCGTGCACCACTAACTGATATCATTGGCGATAAGCTTTGGCACGCATTTCGTCCCAACTTCCCGACCTATCTAGATGGACCTTGCACCGAAGTTCATACTGAGCCAGCGGCCACAGAATTGGCGCAGTGACGCCAGCGTGGTTCAAGGACCGTGTTATCGCTTACACCAGCAGGCTCTTCTAATCCCCTAAGCGTAACTATTCCGTTAACTACAAATATGTCCCTCTGCACAAGGACGTTGATTGCCTTCCTCGCTACCCGGGCCATCGGTGTACCACCAACGGCATTTTCTGTGTCTGCCTTCACTAACATCGCTGATGAGCAGTACCGCGACCTATCGGTGCCAGCCTTGATTGAGCGTCTGCACTCTATATTTACCGATGCCTTCATCCACCGGTACGTCCTCCAAGGCGGCATTCTGTACCGAAGGAACTGCCTCCCTGGCGGACCTGATCTTCTTGTCGTGCCCAAACATCTACGACCGACTGTTCTCTTTCAGCTTCATGACGCACCCGCTTCTGGGCACTTTGGGTAAATCGGACGTACGACCACGTCCGTCGCCGCATTTACTGGCCCGGTCTCGCTCGCTCTGTCCGACACTATGTTGCTGCCTGTGATTCCGGCCAGCATCGGAAAACGCCTCAGGTGCTACCAGCCGGCCATCTCCAGTCGATATCCGTCTCCATGGAACCGTTCTTTCGTGCTGGATTAGACTTTTTAGGCCCCTTTGCCGCGTCATTTAATGGCAACAAATGCGTAGCTGTTTCAACTGATTACGCCACCTGATACATCATCGCGCGGGCTTTCCCAACCAGTCGCTGCACTGACATCGCATATTTTCTCTTGCATGACATCATATTGCATCATGGCGCCGCGAGAGAGCTGCTTACTGACCGTGGTTGTCCCTTCTTGTCGAAAGTTATCGCGCCATTGTGCGCTCCTGCTCCACTCAGCATAAGCTGACCACCTCCTACCATCCTCAAACCAATGGTCTGGCGGAGCGGTTAAACAATACCCTCACAGGTACGCTGTCCGTGTACGTTTCGAAGGACCACCATGGCTTCGTCATTGACTTTCCTTACGTCACATTTGCATACAATTCTTCTCGGCATGACACCGCCGGATTTTCTCCATTCTATCTACTGTACGGTCGCGAACCCACCTTGCCTCTTGATACGGCACTTCCTGCTGGTGCGACCTGAGCAAGCGAGTATTGCGCGCGACGCCATCGTCCTCACCGAGCTTGCCCGTCAGCTGGCCCGTACTCGACTGACGGCCTCGCAAACCGCTCAGAATCATATGTTCAAAGCCCGCCATCGTGGCGCACAGTTTTCGTGTGGTGCGCCGTGCTCCTGTGGTCGCCCTCTCGAAGCTCCTCTCGCGATACACGGGGCCCTACCGCGTGCTGCGCCTGGTGACGCCAGTGACGTACGAAATTGCTGCTGCAGTTCGACCTCGCCCTCTACTCTGGCATTCAGCGATGTCGTGTACATCAGCAGGCTCAAGACCTACTACGCTGCTTCCGAGCCCGGTCTTTAGTTGTTCTGGGACAGCGCTTTTGCAGCCAGCGTTAGTGCTACAGACCAATATTTACGATGATGAAAAAGCTAGTAGTGTGCAGACGACGACGACGATTAGAGGCGAGCGCGGGCTGTTGCCTCTTGGCCAAGTGCGGCGTACTTGTAAATATATATGTACAGAGCTTCCCTCTGCGCCTTCCTACGTAACAATATGAAAAAAAAAATCAATTTCATTTCTCAGGCTGTCTAGCGGTGTAAGCTCCTTATGTATGCACAGCGGTAGCACCTTTTTCAAATGTATGAAACCAAGTGCGCGCTTACACAAAATGGGCAAGCTACGTGTCTTTCAAAGCTGCCCTACTGATAACTACTTTGCCAAACCCAAATCCCTAGCTGGCAAAGTGCAATATAGCTCTGTAACCAGCAGCGACTGTTCGAAACAACAATGTGCCCCCCCCCCATCCTGTGTTTCTTCACTACTCTACAATGTGGTCCCATAGTGCTTCGTTTTGTTTCCAGGCTATGCCAAAATGATGCCGAACGTGTGCTTCATAAAAAGCAAGCAAACCAACAAAAGAAGAACTATGCACTGCAGGGAAATATGCAATAGAGTGGTTCGTGCCACTGATGGCGTAATGTTACGGTTTGCAATTTCTAAGACTTTTTTACTGTTGTATAAAAGGAACATTATAGACAGACTCAATGAATTTCAATTGATGGGGAAATTTATCTAAATAGAGTTCAATAATTTAGCCTCCATTTATTATATATTAGAAGAGTAAATGAAGGTGAAAGTCTCCAATCTTAAATTTCCCGATGGAACCCCACCACTACTACGTCGGTGTGTAGTTAAAGGTCTCAAATTGCTTTTTTCGCACTTGGGTCACTGTGGTTACTAAAATTTTTTGAAAGTTACTAAGTTCCGCGTGTTGCTCTTCTAGAATATCAACTTCAGTGTACGTTTGCAGATGAAGCATTCACAAGGCCCAAGCAGAGGCCGACAAAATCCATGACGTCACAGTGAGTGGGTGCTGTAATTGCAATGCGGCGGGCCCGCACCAGTCTTGTTGTAGCGTACTGTTGTCGCTTATCACGACTTTTTGCGTGTTTGTAGCGGCTATTTCGTCATTGCAGAAAAGTAAGTTAGGAATACAGCTCAAATATTGTTTCTCTTTTGGATCCTTTTAAATGAGCAGTGTCGTGTTGAAAACCAGGCAGACACATTACACTTGCGGGGTTGCCAAACTGAAACTTTCGGAGTGTATATTTGGTTGATTAGATTGAGTTTAGGTAGGTATCTGAAATATCCTTACCAACGCCATAACCATGTTCTCCGAACCTGGTGATCAATCTACAGACGTTTCCGCGTATCGTTCGTCGTGTTCATTAGGCAATAATATTCCGTGCATATCTGATGAGCACGTCTGAGTTTCGGCGTCGTCCGTATTGCCTCAACCCAGGCATGCCCGTTGCTATTCTCTGGAACTAATCTACGATTGTCAGTAACACCATTAGCCGCCTGAAAGAGAGAGCACATATCCATGCGCATAAATGACCGTCACACAATAGGGGACAGCAAACAACGTTCTCTAGTCAGTGCGGAGGTTTATTACACGAGGTATGCTTTACCAAAGCGTTTGCTCTCTGCAGTGCTATACTGCTTTATTATCTGCGTTATTGCCGCGGCATTGTAAGCCCAGATTACCTAAATCAGTTTTATAGAGAACTTCTTGTATTGCGCTATTTTTTGACCGTATGTCTCTCGGATCTAAATCGAGTGATTATGCCACACAACACAAATTGCAGTAGCGTTCGCAAGATCTCCTTGACAAATGGTTCTTTTGCAATTCACCAGTATCCCATGCTTGAATGCCTCTAACGCGTTCTTTTCCACATGGCCTTGTTATTCTTTTCTTTTCCATACATTAATAGTCAAGCTCTCTTTATCTTTCAAAGACGCCCTTTCTGACTGCTGAAATCAGTCGTTGGGGTTTTTCCTCCCTTTCTATGTTATCTCTCTAATAAAGAGCAAGAAGTGCTTATCCGGGACAGACAATGCACATTACCAGGCTATCTGACATCTGCCTATGAAGACGTATAATTTTCTTTAAGATGAACTTAAGGACCCACCCGAAATCGACTATTCGCCTGAAGTATCGTTTAAATATGGCGTTCTGCATTTAGCTCACAGAAAGAGCGGAGTTCAAGCGAATCTCCTCCGTAATTGCAGGGGCTTGGGAGTGCCTTTCAGGTTATTGATTGAAGCGGAAGACTAAATTCGGTGATCACAGCTTTTCAAAGTACCATTCATTTTTCAAATTGTGACAACTTGGCGCTTTCCAGGAATTCTTTCCGCTAGCGCACTGCGGCAGTTTACCCCTTTTCCATTCGCGAGCACCTCTATGTCGCACCATTACCCAGGAAAATGCATCGCGAAAGCAACAGAGGCTGCCGACAAGCTTGCGCGGAAGCATTACAAAAGAAGGGCGCCAACTACCGTAATAAGCTGTACACAGATGCGGCCAGGTACGAGCCCGGACACGCACACACCGTCAGCGTCATGGACTATGCCCTCCGTGAGATCGCCGTGGCAACGATACAGTACATTTACACCACAGGAGCTGAAGAGGCGGCCATAGCCATAGCCCTGGTCATGAAGCCCCGAAAAACACACGTCACGATAATCGCAGATTCACACGAAGCATGTCCTAACTACGATGCTGGTAGAATTTCGCGAACAGCGACCTTCGTATTAAATACTTCTACCCTTCCTGAAACGGCGACAATAGCACGAACGCCCGGACACGATTCTCTCGCTGGAAACCTGAGGGCGCACACCTCGGCTCGAGCGCACACTTAGGGAGCCTCAAAGCAAGAGAACCGGGACGAGATAAATTCGGAACCAACCATAAAACAATTTCACGCCACAGTTCAACATTTCAGACTACAGCGCCGACAATATCCCCCGTTGCACGACTACCCCACGCGCACCGAAGCAACTTCGCGGAGGCAGCTACAGACAAACACCTTTCGGCACCGCACACCATATCACGCCATTCACCCCACACAATATCCCTAGGAATGCCCAGATTACAACGTTCCGGCCACGTTCTGCCACACCACTTGGGCACGCCAGCGCATGAGTGCCGGCCCTAGAATCCCACATCCCGCCACACAGCAGTGGCAAGACTCAATGTCTAGCGTCAGCTCTCGGGACCGGCTTGATGTAGTCCTGACAGCACGCCGGGCATCCGCAGTTCATGGGGTCTTGCGCTACTGACTCCCCCTCACGCCCCGGGCTCGTCGAAGGACCCTGCAGTTTGCCTTTATATCAATAAATGTTTTCCCTCTCCCTCACATTCCGGTTCTTTTCCACGAATCAGCCCATGATCTGAAACGTTGCTATGTGTGTCATTACTCTAGCCTGCTTTATTAAGAAATTCTGAAGGTGGAGCGACGCAGATATCGAGTGGTAACTCGTAACGTCATCACATGATGCTTCTGGGAATGGCATTAGCATGGTTCGGGTTTCCTTTAGCCTCGTGATAGGTGGAAATCACGTATGGTAAATGTGTCAGGTTATAGCAGAAGATTGGGCTTAAGGATCTTTACGTAAAACAACACAGAAGTGTGTACGCCCTCAACTTATGATTCAGCACACTTTTATTTCAAATTTTCTCCTACCAGTTGTAGAGGCTCTCACTGCAATATTAGCGATGTATACGCATATATGCATAACTAAGATTGTTTCCATGATTGCATTCTTTGTGTATCCCATTTGTCGGAATTCCGATGGGTTAACTGCCACACAAACTTGTCTGCAGTGTTAGCGCATTACTTTAACATGACTGTTATCAGGACGCATGTGTAGTCGTTCCTCAAAACCTGTTTCCTTTTCGCCTCAATGAAACGTTTGATGCCGAATAGAATCGTTGTGGTCGCAGCCCTCTTGCACTTGCCCAGCTGTGCTTTCTTGTTTTGCGGCGATTGTTGCAGGGCGATTGGATTCTCTTAACGGAGAGCGCTTACACGACAGTTATACACTTATCTACTTTCTTTTTTTTTGGCGGTAAATGAAGGCCCAAGCAAGAAGCACATATCATCTGTAAATACAGTTAAAATACCTTTAAGACGAAGTGTTGGGGCCTCCATGAACTTTCATTATGTAGGTCACTTCGTTGTAAAGGTCGCCCACTACACCGCCCACACTATAGAGTCGTTTAAGCACGCTCAATGAAAATCAAATCAAAAAGATCCATTTAGCATGAATTCAAATAGCCTTCGCGAAATAGGTGGCTATATTATAGGACACTTTGACAGAATGCGCGACTGTAGCCAAAACTTAATGCATCGAGGTTGACAGCATGTTTCAATGTTGGATATCATAGAATATAGCTATCAGCATCCATGGCTTCGAACTTCTGGGTTTGAGCTCTTGCCTTCCATCACATTCGCATCCTCTCCACTCTAGAAGGTTTTGAAAATGTCTTAGGTAGTCAGGTATGGGCTTGTGTCATCGCGTCGTCATCAAGTGCGACGTATTCGTCGGCCGCCGCACCCGCGGGTGCGCCAGAACTGACGCAGTTGTGGCGCACCTGGACTAGTGGGGCAGCAGTGCTTCTGGCAACGGCACGCTTGTGAAGTGCGTCGTTAGCGCTGCAGCCCCAAGCGCAGAGTGCAGCCGTGGCACATCTTGGTGACGTGTGCAGATGCCAATGGCGGCACCACCGCTACGCGGTGTTCGTTGTAAAGCAACAAATGAGCCGTCGAGGAAGCCTAGGCTATTTTGTTGTGCAGGCAAATTGGTTGTAGGGGTCTTCGCTGTAGGGTCATTTACATTACACATTAAACCTAGTGATTCGGTCGAGACAGCATCGATCCTTCGCGTATATATGCAGATTATTTTGCTGCAAAGGCGATAGGCTGTAGTGAAACGCTCATAGGACCCTAAATAACTTATTATAATGTTCTCTTCTAAGAGCTAGTTTCAGCTCCGGTACCAAAGACACGTATACATGATGGCTTCATGATACGCTGGTTTCCCCCGTCCGGTTCCTTGATCACTATATCTACCACACGCAAGCGGTAGCAGAAGTAGCAAGTACAACACTCTTATTTTCTTCTTTTTTTGGCAAACTACATTATCATACCTAGTCTTATTGCAGCACTATGTGAGCAAGTCTAGTTCTTAGTCATCATGTCTCCAATTTCGATGACATGGGTTCTCGCATTTCGGGACCCCAATGTTCAGTATAGTAACTAAGATGTTTCCCAAACCACTATGTTTCGGAACCTTCATATTTGCAAAGTGCCCTCTTTGACATTCAAAAAATATTTAGGTAGACTTTCTACAAAATATCGAATAAGTGTAACTGCTCCTTTTAAACGCAACTTTGTTATTCCGAATATCGGCATGAACATGTGAGTTTGAAACGTATTTCAGGCTCCCACGCGCATTCAAGAACCACCAGTAGTTATATGCACTCTAACGGAACTGCCGTGACCACCTGGAAAACTCGTGGTGCTGAATTCATGAATCTTTTCGTTCGGAAGAGCTGCCTGCCATTCGCCGGTCACTTCCTGTTTAAGAACATGCCAAACCCCACAACATCATGGTTGCTGCTACGAACAATTCTGACGTGGAAGTTTTGCGCGCGTGGGTACATTGCAAACTTAAGGGAGCAATTTCAATTTAACCTAATAAAATTCAATTCAAATTTCAATAAAATTGAGTAATTCAGTTTAACCTAATAAAATCTCTTAGTTTTACGTCCCACAACGGCGATATCATTGAGGCACGCCATAATGAGAGATTTTGGATTATTTAGATCACTTAGGGAGCTTTAACGTGCACCTAAATCTCAGTGCACCTGCATTCATGCATTTGACCGCTTTCGGAATGAGTCTACGGAGCTCAGGATCGAATACACGACTCGGCAGCGCTTGGCCATAGCCCCTAAGCGATCATCGCGGTTACACCGAAGGTTCCTTAGGTTGCTTTTGCTAAGTCTTTAATTCGGGGTCTGTGTGCTTGAGTAATGTTTCAAGTTTAAAGTATATACAATATACAGGGTGTCCGAAAAACTTACTCTGCGGCGTTCATGGTAGCCTTAAAACTTGAAGTTTTACTCACTGCCGTGCAGTATGGACTAAGAAGATACTTATAACGGATGTCCACCACCATCTTACAGGAATCATGGCTGTCTGTAACACTTGGCAGTGTGTGGCGATTCTTATGCTACACTCATCTTTTGAGTCCCAACAACGAGCTACAGGCCTTGAATTGCCGTTTCACACGTGAAACTGCGATGTTATTCACAATTATCGCGATACTTTCATTTTCTCGCTGTACAGTAACATTTCGAAACCATGTGCATCATGTATAATGCTTTGGTGTAGCCGATAAAGATTCTTTCCTTCATTCAATCGACGCTTTTTACTTGACAAAATTCAAGTGAAAACGAATTTCTTGGCACTGGAAGGTTCGCTTATTTTAGAAACTGTTTGATGCGAGATAGGTGATTTAACAACGACAATATTATTGATTTGCTTGCGCAGTGCAGCCGTGGCATAGCACAGCAGAAGGAACAGGTTTAAGCCAATAATCCTTAGTTCAGTTAAGGGCGTACTCGATCGAATATTTGTGTTTACTGTACAATTTTCTCGGCTAGAATGAAGACAACGAAGTCATGACGAACGAGCAGAACAAACGAGCAAAGCACAGAACATGTTCGACCAATTGACAAGCTGTTTTCAACGAAAAATTGCAGAGTAACATAAAATTTACAGGACGCTAAAGCTTCGCCTTTAGGAGTGGATCGCGATAGCACTCAAGGACCCCTGACTGCTTTTAAAGCTTCCCGGCAACTGCAGCTTGTGTAACTGTAACTTTTACCGAGAAACGATGGCGGTAAACGCAGTGCACAAAGGCAAGCTTTCGGGTTGAAATGCGGCCTCTTGCCTGGGTCAATCTCCTGTTATTGTTTCGCAGTTTAAATATTTCAGTCTTAAACTGCGTAACATAAAAGATCAATTAATTAATTAATTAATCATTCAGTCAATCGATCAATCAATCAATCGATCGATCAATGAATCAATCAATCAATCAATCAATCAATCGATCAATCGATCAATCGATTAATCAATCAATCACCTTTATTTCCCTTGGAATCGGAGGAGTACGGGACTAAAACCTTGAGCAGCTTGACGAGGTCCCGACACTTGGCAGTTACACAGTTACATTCCCGACAGTTACAGTTGGCAAAACAGCAGAATGATGGTCAGTCATGCACAAAGAGTTCAAATAAATCAACAAATATTACATAATATCGAGCAACAAAAAAGTTATGTAACACAGCACAAGAACAATACAACCCAATTGCATAGGCTTGGAATGGCATGGACATGAAAAACAGCGATCGACAAGTAAAGGGAAAAATTCGAAAGGATGTACTATTCCTGAAAATAAATGGACTGGGCGAAACGCCTAATGACAGAATTTTTA
Organism: Dermacentor variabilis; assembly: GCF_050947875.1. Classification (NCBI taxonomy): domain Eukaryota; kingdom Metazoa; phylum Arthropoda; class Arachnida; order Ixodida; family Ixodidae; genus Dermacentor; species Dermacentor variabilis. Next base: position 73,374,435 of record NC_134578.1, read on the forward strand.
TTTCACGAAGGATCAAAATCTCCATCGTTTATTAGGTTCAGATGGGAAGGTAGCTTATAGGACAAAGATTGTTCATTAGAAGTTCTAGGGGTGGGTACGGTCCACATTTATTTGTGCCTGGTTGAACGAACACTTGTGTTTGCTTTTAACTTAGCAAGAATTATTATGGCATTGGTGCCATACTTGACAAAAGCTTTACAACACAGCATCAGCCTATAATTATAAAAACAGAACACTGGAAGACTTTCGTAATTTCTAAAAAGAAGTTTTGTAGAAGAAGCATGATGTACAGCAGAAGATACGCGCTGCTGGTGTATTCTTTCTTTCATTAAAATTGTTTGTGTGCTGCCGTTCTCGAAATTCCGAGGAATAACTTTGCAAACAATGAAACACAAGTTATGAGCTAGTTTGGCGGTAGAGAAGTGGCTGGGCATGTGTAGTTCGGAATGTGGCTCGAAATTCTTTTTGCCGAAGCAACGTCCCACGCTGGACGCCCACGCTGGATTTTTTGCGGCGCGAGGGCCTTAACGCTTTCGCGTTAAAAAACAGCAAGCGATATTGCGCTATGGGTGGTCGGGTGTATAGCGATAATACGTACCCATAGGTACAATCCTTTTTGGCGTACGCGAGAATTTGAACGGCTAAAAACTAAATTATGTTACACGGATGTGCGTTGTAATCGATGATACATATACAAATGTCACGTGCTTATGCTTTCAGCGCAGAAGTTCAAGGTCACGTTGATCATAAGGAATTCGCTCCTGTCAAGCGGTGCTAGTAGTTTATAGAGAGAGACGTTTAATTTGTAACACAGCAGGAAACCTTTACATCATTTATGCAGATCTTAGCGCCTTGTAATGTAGCATTCTGGTGAATTTTTTTGCTTATCAGCCTTTTTTTCTTTCTTGTCATTGTTATGCACTCAACGGCTAAGCAGCTACGCACTGTGATCGTTTTGGCTCTGGCAACGGGTGCCCTGGTGAACGAAAAGCGGTAGTGGCTTCATTATCGCCATAAAAACAAGGAGTGGAGAAAGCTGTGCAGGACGTAGGTGTCTGCGCATTCACACGGTGTTCTTCTATGCGCTGTTGATTCGTTCAGCAGCTTTGCGATTACATTTTCAAAGTTTAACAGTCAAGCAGCGAATAAGTGGTACAAACATTTAGCTGCTGGATCGGTGCGATAATATGGCATGCTCGCTTTGAGAGTATGTCGGTCGGGCAACGTGCGTCACTCAATGGTGGGAATGCACTGTGAATATCTAAATGTGAACTGTTACGGTAGGCATTGATGCTCCTTATAATGTAATTCTGATTGTATTTACAAGAGTAAGCCAAGCAAGTGAGGATGCTTCGCCATCCGCGGTAGCCCAGGTCATATCGTCGACGCTGCTTTGCAAGCCCACTAACAAAGCGTTTGGGATGACCCTATCGATCAAGGATCATCGCTTTGTTTCATGCGATCAATTAAATAATCAATCAAATCAGTTTTCTTTCCAACGGTGATATTATACACAGCGAAAAGAGCAGCCAGAAAAACGGCCATTTTGAGGGGGCTTGAAGGTACCGGGCCCCCGAAACAACAGAGGCTGGCTGGCGCTACTCAATCGCACAGGAGTCAGTGCAAATTTATGCAAATAAAGCAATGAAAGACACAATTTTGCACTAAAGTTTGAATATATTAGAAAGCAGCCAATTTAGGTAAGTATTTGAGCATTAGTAAAAGAAAATTCGTTGACTTGACAGAAAGGAAATACGGCGTGCGACTACAAAATGTCTTAAGAGGTCATTCTTATTTGGTGTTAAGAAGTTAATGTCTTGTTGATCCAGGCAGGTATGTATGGTTGGCAGTGAATGATCATTGCATTGCAGTTCGTGGTTAGCCCACGAGAAAGAAATTTACCATGGCAGTTAATAGCGATGAAGGCATAAACTTATTGGTTCGTGTTTTTTCGGGAGGTTCGTAAATGCTTCTAGGTCGCTGCTAAAACGGCACGTTCAAATGGAAAATCCCTGGCAACAAAATTATTTTTTCCATTGTACGCAGGTGCCTGTTCAGAACACGTGGGAGGAGTACCACTCTTTCTGGAAGTGGGACGAGTACTTCACCACATTGATGATAGAGCGCAGGGGTTTCCGAATGTCTCATTTGCTCGTCAAGCCGCCCGATCTTCTTCATCGGCTGTCCACCGTCATCGGGGAGACCGACACACGCACCCTCTTCGATTACATTCGCTACCGGTTCGTTGCGTTCATCGCCCCATTTCTCTCCGAGGACTTTGAATTCCTGCTTCCACTCGGCCACGCGTACCACCAGGCCAAAGTACCCGCCAGGCCCCTGGCCTGCCTTCATTCCATTGAGAAAATCTACCCTTACGCCATGTGGGTCCTGGCGTCCACTGCCAACCAGGAGAGCGTCGAGGCAGCCACCTGGAAGGAGCAACAGAAAACCGTGCGCGCGCTTACGGCCGCCTGCAAGAGAGTCTTGAGAGACCACATTGCTGAAGAGGACTGGATGATGCCCGCCGAACTCGAGAACACCATCTTGAAGCTCAACGAAATGACCGTCCTCACCGAGCATGACCTTGAGCAGGAGATGACAACGTTGGTTCGCTACCACTCCAGACTAGCCGTGCCGCTCGCCAGCCAGTCTCCATTTCAGGCGTTCCTGACGTTGCAGCAGTCGAGTAGCCAACTGTATTGGTTGTCATCCGACGAAAACGTCGATGTCGACACGAGAGTCACAGCGAGCAGCCTTGTCCCGGGATACGAGTACCGTGAGTCTAACAAGAGTGTGTGGGTCGCCCCGGCAAGCATGGCGCTTTTGACAGCCCTCAACGTAGCTCCCGTTTTTCTCATGCCGTCGGTGCTCCCATATATCATCATGGGACTGGCAACGCCGATCTATTCGGCAGTGGCGATGCGGGGTTACCTGAGGCATCGCGAGACCAGCACAAAATTGGCCAAGACGAGGTTGTGCCTATTCGAGCAGTACTACGCCGGTATGACGGACCTCGTCAAGGAGGACGTGGCACTTGATGCTGCTCAGAGCAAATTCGTCGAGTTCGGCACACTTGTGGCGCTGTTGTACGACGTGTTCCAGATATACAAGAACGTGACGACTTCGATGATACTAGGCGCAGCCAGTGTGACGGATAATTCGACGAACACGGCACTCGACCAGATGTTTTTGACCACCTGGGCGTTGACCCAGTGCGACGAGATGGCACCCATGTTTCAGCAGCAGGCAACAACGATGTTTCAGGCAGCCCGCGAGCTTGTTGCAGCTCATGCAAACGCGAGGGAGCAGACGATGATACGTTTCATGGAGGTGCCCCCGCGGTTACTCGTGGACATTTCGGTGCAGAACTTCAGAAAGTTCGGCAGTATCTTTGATTGTCCAGTTGGCAGTGCCATGAACCCTGTCTTACGTTGCAAGATCTTATGACGGCCTGTTCCACGTAGCAGTGAGAAATGGACGAAGTCGGCCGATGAAAACATGATCGGATGAGGACATTGTTAGTCATTTTGTCTTGTGCAGTGCTCTCTTTCCTTTTCGACGTCATCTGCAGTTGCCTCATAAAGTTGTTCTGCTGTGACCACTCCATAATGGTTGCTCACGAGGACTGCTACTCATAAAGCCAGATAGATACAAGTGACGATGCACGTGCGTCAACCATCTTTTACCTAAGGCTTCAGGTATCTTATGTTCGTGCTTGTATTCGGGTAAAAAAACTCATACTGAAGTAACATTACTGAAAGGAGATAAAATTAGGAAGGGAAAAATGCCAGAGGCGAAGCCGTGCGCAATCCAGCTAACTTCAAGAGCAGTGGATAGAAAAAGGGTAACAAAAGACTTACAACTCTGCAGCTGCCATCTATAGACAAGAGTTGAAGATCTTATCTCCTGAGATATGTCTGAACGTCAAGTTCATGGTTGTACTAATATTAGCGGTAGCATTTCGTCGAAGTTGTGAAGCTGAGCATCGCCGTACTTGACACTAAGTTAGACGTATCTGTGAGCAGTCTACAGCATGGTGTTCTATATCGTGGTGTTCTGCAATAACCAGGTTCATTCAACCCGCTATAGTACCAACAGGTTTCAAGTTTTCCACAGTCCTCTAAATCTACTTGCGATTGCTTGCCATGTCATTTTCTGCATTTACCAGATAACAAGAACGTGTGGGATGACGAAGTGGCAACTCCCACGCAGAACAGGATGGCTGATTACGTCAGAAAATAGCGAATTCAATACGCATTACATCAGAGGCTTAGGGGAGCTGCAGCCGCGGCTGTGGTCCAGGGATCCGTAAACTGCGCAGCAAGCCTGATCGAATGGTCCGTTTGGCGAGCATTCATAGTGATAGTATATCGCCACATCACTGACTTGCGGGGCACAGAAACCTTAGGTTTCCGAGTAGTTGTCCGTCAATTGCACCCGACATCCCTAATGAGAGGTGTTCGCTGCGTAATGTGTTCTCCCTGGTTGCCAAAGCCCAAAGGAACACTGGGAGTGTGCGGCTCGTTAGAGGTAATGTGTGCCGGCTCCCTTCTGTCTACGGAAACGCGGATACACTTCTATTTTATGCGCAGGGTGAAGTTTTTGTCGTGGCGAAGGATACCATGGTAGGGTCCGGTGCAAGGCGGCTGGATAAAACCGCGTATCGTGTCATAGCGAAGGAATGTATGTGAACAAGTTGTGTGCTGGAAAATAAGGGGAGTTCACCTAATGATGTGCCGCTGGCGACGGACAGGTTGATCATGATGGGTTGTAGCCTCGCCATGAAATCGGATGTATCTGAGCTTTCACGCCACACGATGCCAGTAACTCTCTGGGAAGGCGCAGTGACTCCCCTTAGACAAATTCTGCAGATGTCGCTTGAATGTAGGGACTGAAGGTGGTGCAAAGATCTCCGGCTACGGAGGTGTCAGTCTCGAGCTAGGTTAAATCAGGGTGAGACATGATGACTGCATCTAACTGTCACAGAAAGCGTCCGATCATCCGATGGCGCAAGGGTGGTAACTTGTGGTCCTCCGTCTCTTAAAACCGGTCGCGAGCATGGGGATCCCGAAGAGCTGAGCTTCGGACTGCCGAGCCTGAACGGTTGTGAAGTGACGAGACTTGCCGAAACGGGTATCCAGACAGTGAAGAAAGTTGACTCGACTTTCGCTGTAATTCTTTCGAGTGGCCATACTTCAGTCCATCGAGTGCGAGACAATGGCGATAAGGTCCGGTTGGTGGAAAGGACCGAATCATGTGTAAGGGAACATGTTGGACGAGTTATGAAAGCAGGTAGTAAGTTCCGAGCGGCGAAATGACGTGCTGGGTAATATTGAAAAGTTGACTTCGCATGCGGGTGCCGCATGGGCACGGCAGTCAAGCGACACGAAGGTCCAAGCGTAGCTGTCACCCACGATGGATGGAAAACAGGATGGCTGAGGTTGTGCAGCTCGTTGAAAAGCCTATGGCGATGGTATGAAGGTACGTAGGATCTGGGTCGTCTGGCGCAAATGTCACAAAAGATTGCTTATTTGGCACAGGGACGGAAAGTTACCACAGCTTGAGTGAAGATTCACGCTTGAGGATTTGCTGCAGTTAGGCATTGGCTGTCGGAGCTTCGGTGAGAACATCATCAATCACAGAAAAACGGACGGCCGAGACACGGGAAAGCCCGTTGGCGACCACATCATCCTACCTACTTCTGTTGGGCCCCCAGAAGTTTATGGTGGCGTTAAGAGACGGTGAATTGGATAAGTTTGTAGTTGGTATAAATAGAGCAATTCTTCGCTTGGAGGATGAGGCGAAAGCATTAATTTGCCTGGTAGATGACAAGAAGCACTCAGTAGAAAGCAGGCCAGTTCGTCGGTGCCAGAGTCATGGCTGTGTTAGCGGAACCGGGGGTGGTAGGGATTGCCTTGTGGGTGGCAAATTTCTCAAGAACGCCAATGGCCTCCAGGTTTTGTCCTGGCATCCAGTTATTAGAGTGCGAAGGAAACATCCTGTACTCAATGAGACAGCAGAGTTTTGTCGTCAACGGCAGCGTTGCAGTCTTTCAAGGCATGCCTGAAATCTAGTGCCCATGTGACGCCTTGTGGGTTACCTCGTTGACCGGCCAAGGCATCGTACAGAGGAGCAAAATAGGCGGCTGCTTTGGGCAAGAAACGCCTGAAGCCCTAGTTGCCTTCCAACTTGCTGTTGAATGGAAACGAAGGCTTCCTGGCTGACCACGGCGGTGCCAGTTGACAGTTGTTGTGGTAATCAGATGTGAAATTCCGACGGGTTTAATCACATGCTGCTGATGATGAATGATGTTTAATGGCGCAAGGGCATCTAAGGCCAAAGAGCGCCAGAACATGTGTTATGGTTAAGTATAATTGTGAGTTTAGGACTATGATTTAAGATAAAGGCTGTATAGAGGCCTACACCTAAGATATGTCTTTAAATACTAGTGGATGAATTCTAAAATAATTACTAAGATAAATACAAGGCTTTAAATGTATTTGCTACAGGCACACATGTTAAATTATTCTCGGTTGTCCAAGTCCCTTGGGGTACAATTCTTGCTTACACAAGAAGCGCAAGAGCTCAGACATACTTTTGTGCATAAGACTGTGCCTCACCTCTGAGGCACAATCTGAAGGTTAGGATGGTATGAGATGGTGTCGAGAAAGTTAACTTGTGCAAGATAATTAAGCACACTTTTACAGTTAAAAAGTGCATCCTCTGATAAGAACATCGAGGGATTGGGTGGTATATGGTGTGAGTAGAGTTCTAAATGAGCCAATCGGTCTCGGTGAAGTTCAGGACATTGAATAAGGACATGTAGGACGGTTAGGCTCACACCGCAGCGTGTGCACGTCGGTGGGTCAGTTCCTGTCAAGAGGTATTTGTGTGTGCCATAAGTGTGTCCTATTCTGAGTCGTGCCAGGGTGACTTCGGTGTGTCTATCAAGCTTCAGTGGAAAAGATTTGCTTAAGTGCGGTGTGAGCAGGTGCAGCTTATTTTCAACTTCCTTGTCCCACTGGGCCTGCCAATGATTACGGAGCGCCTTTCGTACCACTGGTTTCATGTCCACACCAGGTATCTAGGTTACACCAACGGTACCCCGATGAGACGCTTGTCCAGCATTTTTGTCCGCCATTTCATTGCCTGCAATTCCAGAGTGTCCTGGCACCCAGCATACAACAAGAGCAAGGTTTTGTTTATACGCCACGTGAATGTGGTTAAGGAGCATGTTTAATACAGGGTTTTGGCTTGCTTTGCCACAGGACAGGGCTGTGACAATGCTTAAGGAATCTGTGTATATTATGGAATTTGTATCTTGTGCGGCACTATGTACTCAACAGTGACCAGGATACCGTATGCTTCGGCTGTAAAAATGCTGCTATGGTTATTTAAGGTTTTAGTGTTGGAGAAGTTTGGGCCATGGGCTGCACATGATACCGAAGTGGCAGGCTTCGAAGCATCAGTGAAAAATGCCGTCGATCTATACTTGTCTTCAAGGGCCAAGAAATGTTGCTGGATGAAGGCACTTGGACAACTCTTTTTGTTCAGTTCTGTAAAGGACAAGTCACAGGTAACTGTACATTGCTCCCAAGGTGGGGTGGGTTCAGCATTGTCGCTTTCCTTCAGATCCGTGAAAAGTACTCCGAGTTTTTCAGCAACAGATTTTACTGCCAACGGGAACGGCGGGGCGTGTGAATGCCTGTTTAAGTACAATTCATTTGTGGACTGATCACTTATGAGTGCTTTGCATGGATGTTGTTTTAGTGACATGGTTCTTCTTGCATAGGTGACTCCCAGATATGTACGTTGATAATCCAGCGGCCACTGACCCGATTCTGCATATAGACTTTGAACGGGGCTCGTACGAAAGGCACCAAGTGCTAGGCGGATACCTAAGTGATACACAGGATCGAGTAGCTTAAGAGTTGTCTTTGAAGACGACTGGTAAAGAATACATCCGTAGTCTATGCGTAACAACACAAGGCTTTTAAAAAGAGATAGGAGGCAATACCTATCTGTTCCCCACGACTGATGAGATAAAATCTCGAAAAGGTTCATGGTCTTAAGACATTTCAGCTTCAACTGTTTTATATGCTGCGTGAAGGTTAGCTTACTGTCGAAGGTTATACCCAGAAATTTTTGTTCTTTTCTATTAACCAGGCTTCTCCTATGCATCGTAATGCAAGGGTCAGGACATACCCCTCCACGTGTGGAAAACAGCCCACAGGAAGTCTTTTCTGCATTGAATCTAAACCCGTTTTTGTCTGCCCATTTCGTGAGCCGATTAACACTCGACTGTATCTGGCGTTCACATATGGACAGGTTGCAAGATTTAAAGGTGATTTGGGTGCTGTCCACATAGACAGAATAAGACACCATTGACGGTATAACAGAGTGGAGAGAGTTCATTTTGATTATAAAAAAGTGTGCAACTTAGCACTCCTCCCTGTGGTACACCGTTTTCTTGAATAAAAGTGCGCGATAGTACATTGCCAATTCTTACGCGGAACTTTCTTTCAGATAAGTAATTTTGCTAAATATTCAGCATACTACCACAAATTCCATAGGAAGACAGGTCTTGTAGAATACCGTGTCGTATCATATGCCTTCTCAATATCAAAGAATACAGATAGACAGTAGTGGCTATGTACAAATGCATCACGTATATATGATTCAAGGAGAACTAGATTATCGGTAGGAGACCTCGCTTTTCGGAAGCCAGATTGGCGAGAGTCCAATATACCATTATATTCCAAAAAGAACACAAGGCGACGGTTAATTATCTTTTCAAATACTTTAAATAAGCAGCTAGTGAGTGCAATTGGTCTGTAACTGTTAACCAAGGAAGGGTCTTTGTCGTGTTTGAGTATTGGTAGGACTATTGCTTCTTTCCAAGATGAAGGTGTATGACCAGTTGCAAAAACCTTATTGTAAAGACCTAAGATGCAGTTTAGGGTCTCCATAAGGGAGATTCTTGATTATTTCATATGTTATTGTGTCAGAACCTGGAGCCGAGCTACTACAAGAGCCTAGGGCAAGCTTGAGTTCATGGGACGTTAATGGTCTATTGAACCCTTCTGATGACTTTTTTTGGACGCAGAGGAATATCTTCGGCTATTCTTTTATGCTTTAATAAATTTTCGGAATAATTTTGTGAACTTGATACATCTCAATGTGCTCGCCAAGAGTGTTTGCTTGATCTTCAGCTGAATCACCAGAGCCAGTGACGTGAGGAAAAGGATTTGGACGTTGTCCTTTTAGTTTACGTACCCTGTTATATACTTTGCTAACATCCGTGTATGAGCTTACTGAGGATGTGTAGCGTGTCCAGCTTTCTCTTTTGGATGTTCGGCGGATACGGCGTCCATTTGCTTTGCACCGCTTAAATTCTATTAGATTTTCTGTGGTTGGATAGCGTGCAATTCTACTGCATGCTTTGTTCCGGAGTTTATTTGCAGTTTCGCTGTCTTTGTTCCAACACGGCTTTGGATTGACTTTATCTGTACAGGACTGAGGTATGCAGTTTTTAGCAGAGCAGAGGATGTGCTCAGTGATGTAGCTGACCAGTTCCTCTACACCTAGGTGGTCCACATCTTCCAGGCACAATTTACATATGTTTCTGAACTTTGCCCAGTCTGCACTATGAAGTTTCCACTTTTTGGGGTAAGCTGGTCCATCGTGCCACTTTGTTGTTTCTAGGAGTGTTGGGAAATGATCGCTCTCATATGGATTACTGATAACTCTCCATTCCAGGTATGGAAGAAGGGATGCTCACCCTATGGCTAAGTCTATACATGAATACGTGTTGTGTGTAGGACTGTAAAAAGTTGGCTCTGCCTTGTTAAATAGACAGTCTTCAGAAGAAAGAAGGAAGTTTTCTAGTGCCCGTCGTCTCGCATCACATCTTGAGTCACCCCAGAGTGTGTTGTGAGCATTGAAGTGTCCGATTACTATATAGGGTTCGGGAAGCTGGTCAATCAGCTTTTCAAATTCTGCAATGTCAAACCGTTCATCAGGTGATAAATATATAGAGCAAATAGTTATAAGTTGGTTGAACAATATAGCTCGAACAGCCACTGCTTCGAATGAACTTTGGAGTGATACATGCTGGCATGCTACTGACTTTTGGGCTGCGATTGCCACACCACCTGAAGAAGAATTACCATTATTTCTATCTTTACGGAAAATTATGTACTGTCTTAAAAAGTTCTTGTGTGTAGACTTTAAATGTGTTTCTTGAACACAGAACAGTCGTGGCTGATATTCCTCTAGTAGACGTCATCTAGATTGCGAAAAAGGCCCCTGGCATTCCACTGAATGATTTGTGCAGCCATATTCAGGAAGATTTTTGTTGTCTGTGTTCAAGAGCACGTGGTAAAGATAGATGGATATGTATACAAGGGCAGTAACCGTTTAGGTTACCGGTCCCTTTCTTTGAGCAGTTACAGGAATTTGGAGCTTTGGGACCTGTGGAACCGGAGTCGGCATGTCCACCTTCGATGTTGATGGAGCAGCACTTGCTGCAGCCACCAGGGAGGCAGGCGGAGTGATTACCGGACCACTATCAGTGACCGCGGTAGACTCCCGAGGGATTTCTGACGCTGCCCTCCGTCGCGCCACCTCGGAAAAGGTTGCGTGATTTAAGTATGACAGACGTTTGTCTGTAAGAAATGTATGAGCACTCACGACGGGTTAGTTTGCAGTATTTTAATACCGACCCTTTTCATACAGGTAAAAGGGACGGGACAAGGCAGTCATCCCTATCGATGCTTGCTAAAGCAAACCAAATATCTTCATTGCAACAAGTAAACCTCATGAGCAGCACAATTCCTTTTTTATCGCAAATGTCCAGCCTTTTCCTGTCTACTAAGCATAGGCCCACAGTATCACGCACACTTTGATCCCATGAAAGCCATCTTTATCATTTGCAGGTCACCGTTTGTTGACATAGACAATTTCCGTCCATACCCACAACGCTGGAATGGCTAAGAAGCGGGCGGTACATGGATACGAAGAAATTAAGAAAAACGAGACAATATAAGAGTATTCACACGGCGTTTCATGGCTGTGCGAGAGCACATTCGCTTGCTGTTGTTTCAAGTATGTAATCATTTCTATGAGCACCCACTGAGGAAAACCGCCGCTGACGTGAGACACTCAGAAGCCGATTGACCACACGTACGCTTGCGGACGTGCAAAAGCTCGCGTCCGTGAGCCCACGCATGCGCAGAGGGTGCGACACGGCTCCTACACGTAGAAACGCGGCACGATCTCGGTGAACAGCTCCTCTCTGGCTTTGATACGAAAGAAAGCAGGTCACTGACGAAGATCAAAATAAAAATAATACGACGTTTGGCGATCCGTAGGGATCCCTTGCTCACAGTGGAATATCGACTAAGCACGACGCCTTAAATAGCGTTCAGTCCATGGCGCAAAGTTCGCGAGAACGCTTGTCTTATGCCAGATAGTCTATTGATTGCGTGATTTGTCGTTTTAATTATTAGTGATCCGAGATTCAGCCTCATTGCCAAGTTTTTTTTCCTGTGGACATGATACGCGCGTTGTCCCAGTTTATCTCGTGACCCGACGTCTAGGCATGCCCTGCGAGGGCATTTTTCACTGTGTGGCTTTTGGCGACATCCTTCTTGTGCTCTTTCAAACGCCTGCGGAAATTTCCGCTTTCGCCATTATGCACCGATTCGCAATCGGCACATGGAATATTGTGTACCATGCCAGAAAAACATGCCCGAGGGAGAGGATCTTTCAGGTTCATCAAGTCACCTTTAGACTTGCTTGCTGGAACATGTGCGATTCATGCACCCCGTTTCTTAAAAACATGAGCTAGATATACGGGACAGCAGCGCACTTCTCTATCGAAGCTGAAGCGTCCATGGCTTGTCTATCAGTTATCGCGCGTTTGGCTTGCCCCTCGTTGGCCAATGAGGTTAAAGAAAAAATGCTGGAGTGTAAGTCACCTATACCTGCCTATTGGCTCGGGTGAAGCCGGCGGCGGCCATCTTGCGGAGGGCGAGAAGCGGAATGCCAATAGCTTAGCAGCCCTGTTTGCGGACTTTTCCAGCGGTTTTTAGTTACTTACCGTATTTACAAGTTCTAATTGAAAATTGTGGGCTATGAGGCAAGCCATATTGAAGGTCTCCGAATCGCAGGTTTCTTACTACTGGAGCACTTCCCCAATTTATCGGCAGGAATACGTAGCTGCTCCAAAGTACAAAAATATCATGCGATAATTAGCGTTTATTGACCTTCTTTAATGCAGTGTAGAAAGTGATCAATCATTAAAATTGTCAGACCAAAAAGCAATTAAAGGCTTAAAATGTGGAATGAGAAATAGTATTACATTCGACAAACATAAGTAGTCATTAAAATCCTCATTATCAGCACGTGTTGTGCGTGCTTTAGCATCCTCACTGCATCTCGGAACTGGTGGCAGCGGTTTCCTTTTAGCCTGAAATATAAAATTTTCCTTTATTAAAGAGAAAGTAAATGCTAATCTGTAACCTTATTTAGGTAAGAAGGAGAACGCTAACATGCAAACTTCTTGTACGCCAGCTTTCCTAGAAACACCAGACTGCTGGCACATTTCGGGATCCGCAACATACGTTCGAAAATACGACGACCCGAAACACAAAAACTGCGGCGACTCGCGTGCTTTAGTCCCCCGCAAGATGGTGACGCTCAGGCTTCGATTGATGGGCCCTCCCTCCATTCTAGCAGTTTTTCTTTAACCTCTTTAACCACAGAGTGCTGAACTTGCTTTCACCTTTGCGCATCCTTCTTGCTATGTCATCATCCCTCATCACATCTTTATGTCCCAGTTCCCCTCCCCCTGTGCAGAGTAGCAGGCTAGAGCACCTTAGCTCAGGCCGACCTCTCTGCCTTCTTTTAATTAAATTATCTCTCTCTCTTGGCGTCGGCGCGCCTGGCCTTGCAGCTACGGCGCGCTACAAAAAACTCTCAGTGAAGCTGATTTATATCGCGCAAGAAAGTGCTTCTCCTTTCCTTTTTTGTGCTGATCTAAGAGCTAGAAAAATATTACAAATACGTTTATACATAGCGAAGCATTTTGAAACTTTGTTGATGACAAAGTATGAAGCGGTGCCTGCCAAGGCGTTTATGAGTGAGTCCAGTGAGCGCGCGCTGTCGCTCGTTTTTGTAGATGCAAACCGCTGTTCCTCGCGGGGGGGGGGGGGGGGGGTGCGACAGGGTACGTGCGTTCAGGGCTTTACACTACGGGCTGAACAACCACGCTTGCAGAAAACGAATATACGTATTTTTAACAAAGCGAATGTGTAGTACCACGTTGCTTGTGTTGTCACGCAGTGCGAACAGATAAGCAGTTTACGAGTTAGGATGATATGCGTCTGATCGCGGTTGATAATGGTTCGAGGGCGATGGATAAGGTTCTAAAGAGTGACAACAGAATATAATGGTCGGACAATTACTAATAAAGTTGCTTAAGACCGAGAAGTCTTGCAAGGGTCAGATGAAGTCCGATAAGATCGATAAGAACCGATAAAGGGCGGGTCACGTACGATAAGGTTGATAAGGACAGATAAGGCTTGATGAAAGTCAGATTGATTCCAAAAGGTTGATAACAACCAGTAAGGGTCAGTAAGGGGCGGATGTAGTCCGATAAGGTTGAGAACGAACGATAAAGGCTGATAAGGGTCGATAAGGGTTGCACCGAGTCCGGTGAAGTTGCTAACGATCGATAAGGGTTGATCAGCTGAAGATCCAAAGCAGACTACACGGGCAATAAAACATATGTTGAATATACCATGCACTGCTTCGTAAATCGTGGAAAACAACATACTTCGCGTCATGTTCGTGAAGATGAGCAAGCCTCACAATGCTTTCGCTACTTAGAAAACTCCTTTGTTGTTTCTGCACAATTTTAGAGCACAAATCTTACGCGCCCGTCCCTGCTTTGAGTGTCGGCGTACCCCGGCCTCCCTCATTGCAACCGAATGAATGAGCACAGTGAAGGATGAAGGAGCGAGCACGGAGCGCAGCGGGTGATGAAGAGGGCAACACTGAAAGCATGAGGCGTCTAGAGGAGGAGGAGCGTATAGGGAACGGGCCAGGGGAAACGCGTAGTGCTGCACAAGACAGGCTCCAGGCTCTGCAACCACGATCCCTATGAGACTGCGCCAGAGTAGGCGGCCGTCGTCTGTTCACCGATCTCATGCGGCAGGCTCGTCGACCGGTACCGTACATGGAAACAAAACGCTGCATAAGCAAAGGTCTGTCTGCTGCGGTTGCTGTAAATCGCGCCCACGCGTCACTCACACGCGGCCTTAAGCGATCTCCCGATTTGTGATGTCGTCACGTCACTCTTCGCGCCGATTTCGTTGTGCCGCATGAGACAGATTTTATGCACCAACCAATGTGTAACACGTAAAGAGCTGCGCTCAAATGTCGCGTTAGGAAGTATAGTAGTAATCGTAGGTAAATTTTTCATGCCAAGGACGCAGGAATGAAATTGATAAATTGATAGTATTTATTACGTTCCACGAAAGCTGCGCTTCGCAATGATTGTTGTGTTCGATCTGTATAATGCGTATTGCATCTGCCATAATAATATTCTCTCTTTCACACAAAAGAGGATATTCTTTCCCTAAGCGATTTCATCTCTGATATCGGCAGAGTTGTTACGCCGTGACTAATTGGTAGTGGTTAGAGGACTCAGCCGTATTTCATCTGCAAATCTGCTGTTTGAAAGTAAGTGTTTGCATTAGCAGCGCTGAATAACAAAATTCAAAATTTTGAATGCCACTGCTATTTGCGCAACGTTTTGCAGAATGATATACCGGGTGTCTCAGCTAGCGCCTTCAAAACATTTTTTAAAGTTGTCTGTGGCTGATAGCATACTTCTAGTCCATGAGCTGGTCTACTCGAACATGCAGACATTGCTTGCAGGAACAATTGAAATGCTCTATACACTAAGGAACACAAATTCCCTAATTAAGTTTCTAACTAATTAGTATATGGCACATACTGCAATTCACAAATTCAGGCCGGGGAGTTGGCTTGTCGAATCCACTTAGAACGAACTGCCAGGATGATAACAGTTTCCAGATATTAATTCCAGAACTTTGGGGACAAATGCATTGACCTTGCAGTAATTCTTATGCTGCAATGCTTAAAACAATGTTTTGTTAAGAAAGTAAGTGGATATCAATGCATTCTTACTGCAAGTCTGACCGCGCATATCTCGTGAATGGTATCATCAAGACAATTCTTTTCAACTCGATATGCCTTGGAGCCTCAGGCGCTAAAATTTGTAAATCGCAATATGTGCCCCAAGGTAATTAGGTAAAAACCTAATTAGTTAGCTCCTATTAACTATTCGATTATGCATTTCACGTGCAAGTAATGCGGGTCTTTTGAGTAGACCAACCCATCGACTAGGATTGCGCTACCTACCACATGCAATTTTAAGACATTTTTGGAAATCTTCGCTGAAAGACCCAGTATGATCAACTTAAATCAAATATCATGGTGTCTGGAATGCGTGCTGTCAAGTTTTGTTGCATAAGGTATCGTTTTATCAGCCACTAGAACATTGAGGCCTAGATACACGCACGTCATTGCCCATCGCAGCAGTTGCTGATGCGTTAAATTGGGCCTGTCTGGCGGCTTCGATTTCGTTGGCTACCTAAAGGTCATACACAACGGAAGCACAATGCAGAATGCACAAGCGCATTGTTGCACAATGCACTTACGACACTGCGGTTGGTCAAATTTCCATGCCTCAGCCGCCCCGGCACAACCCGCAATGCTCTCTTTCCGCATATCCGGCGTCGCGGATGTCGAAACTTGATCCAGCGAGTTGGTCCAAGCGCACGCATTAAGTGAGCTGTAAGCTGAAGCCAAATCGATTGCACCATTGTACTGTACGTGCATGCATCTGCCGCTTCGTGTTCCCTGGCAGTCGTTTCGTAATTAGATTTTCGATCAACAGAAAGAGTCTAAACGCAGTTATGATCTCGAAAAGCCAGGACAGCTCTGCATGTTTGCCAGCAGTACATTTCTTAGCCATCTCAGTCCTCGCTGCAAGGGCCGGCGACAGTTCCTTGTGTCGAGTGGCGCTTAACATGCTTGGATGTACATATATATATATATATATATATATATATATATATATATATATATATATATATATATATATATATATATATATATATATATATATATATATATATATACATCGCCGGATCGGTGGTACGTGACCTCGCAGGCCTGACGAAAGGCGGGGGGAGGGGGGACGAAATCGACAACAGAGGCACTGTTTTGCCAGCCAGTTTCGGTATCAAGGAGCCTGCCAAGGGGAACTAATTGTTCGCGTAGCTCCCACATGAACTAAGCAATTTAAAATTTTATCGTTGTGATAGCTAGCATTGAGGACGAACCCCAATATACTCATTTGCAGTAGCCACCTATTCTTGATAAGTAGAAAGTTAATTGGCGCAACTTAGTTAATTACCAATTACGCACGTAATTGTGGACACTGCTGTATATCTAGCGGCTGCTAACTGTACACTCGAATGGTAAACATAAAGTTCCCGTGATAAATGTTTTTGTAGTTTTAAAGCTTTCGTGCATGTAAAGAAAAAACACCCCATATATATATATATATATATATATATATATATATATATATATATATATATATATATATATATGGGTGCGTGTGTGTGCTGTCAGTTGAACTTCGCCGCCTAACGAGGCAAGACGTTTGTCGAGTGAGCTCCTGCACAACACTTGGCTACGTGGCGAACGCGGTTTAAGTCATGCATGCGGGATCTGAAGGAGATCTGTGGTAATGCTAACGCGTTTCCGTCACATTCACGGCTAATTGGCCACTGAATTTCTTTTTTACTACTACTTTTGCTGCTTTCACGTGCGTGACAATGTGCAGGGCGCCGTAGCGCTTCCTTGCGAGGAAGCGCAGCTCTTAACATTCGCACTTCGTCGATTTACGGACGGCCTGTTTACGAATATTACAGTGTCACAAAAACGGTAAGAATCTGACAGCGCCGTGGCCTGAAGCCAACTGTCTAGTCGAGAGAAGACTAAGCCGGGTACGGCTTCAGTGCCTTCATTTCGTTAGACACAGGGTCTCCCAGCTAACTTTAGCCAGAATTTAGAAACATGCAAATGCGACATATATGAAGTATATTTTTGATTCCGCCTAATTAGACAGTCTTAATTAATCAACTTCCCGAATGTTATAGTTTGATGAAAAGTGTCAATGAGAAAATTGTACAGCAACACGAAAAACTCCCGCTACAGCTTTCTGTTGCTCAATACCTGCTACGTAATAGTAATTTTCCGATCGTGAAAGTAGCCGGCGAACAAACGCAAAGTGCCTGGTGCGATCAGTCGCGCCACAATTCCGCGTGCGTTTGCGGACTTCTTTCGCGCTCGGAAAAACACTTATGTAGCATGTATTGAGCAACAGAAAGCTGTATGGGGAGTTTTTTATGCCGCTTTACAATTTTGTCATTGACACTTTTCATTCATTGTAACATTGGAAAAGTTGAATAAATAATTACGACTAATTATCTAATTAGGCAGAATGAAGAAAAGAATAATTTGAGTATCTCCAAGCGACAGTAAACAACATTACCTTGGTTCTCTCCAGCTATGTGACATTTGCGTAGTTTTAAACTCTGGCTTTAGTTAGCTGCATATTGTCGCACAGAATTGACGGTGAAAAAAATAACAAAACTGTGAACTACGAAATAAGTCTTTTATTTTGCGAACCTGTTCCCTCAAAAACAGGCTACGCTCAAGGAACAACGATAGCGGTGGACACAGTCGGCGATCGCCGAAATTCTGATATGCCGGTCAAGTGCGTCGGTTTTATACATGAGATATCGAAGGTCCCAGAGTAATCGCTGGTGCAAGCGTGTCTTCCAGAAAGGTCTACACAATTCGCGTCGCAAATGCCGCCGGCTTCGACAAGCTTCGGGAGAAACTTGTCTAATCCGACGGTAGATGGTGGTAATCCGATGGTAATCCGATGGTAGATAGAACCATCGATAACATTGGCGAAACTTCCCGTACATGCGGGCGCATCCCGCGCTGAGCGAGAACATTTGTTGTACGGTGAAAATCGGTCACCCGAAAGAGATAAACAAGTACACGTGTTAATATACACGGTTCTTTCTTCGTTGGGGTGACGACACGATGATATCTACAAGGGTAGCAGTGTTGGCACGTCGATACTACGTAAGCAATAAGAACTCAGTAATAACAACGCAATAACAATAGGCAAAACCGGAATGCTTTACGCGTCGACTTGACGCCTCTAAAATTCATGTTCGTGCAGAACGTGCAGCCTATACTGCGAGATAAGAGGCTAATCTTCACCGAACGTGACACTTGAACTTGTAAATGGTGATAAGTACTATGGTAACGGCGTAGCTAATTTATTTGATGAGCATTTTGTGAATACCGGTGCTTCAACTTCTGCATCTGGTTTGTGTCCTGAACATAGAATTTAAAGTGATATTAATCATCGTGTAAGCGAGACCATTTTTCTTACGCCTACGTCTGAGAGAGGGATTTTTCCCGTTCTTAATTGGGTTAGTAACAAATGAGCCGCTGGTGTAGAACACATTAAAGCCCAGCCTATTAAAACAGCTGCTCGCTAAACTGTGTTCCGTTGAAAGACATTTGTCAAAGTACGAGTATATTATTCACGGCAATTCTTTTTCCAAAAATGAAGATATTTCATGTTGCTGTGATCCTTAGGGTAGGAAAGCACAATGATTTGATAATAACAAACAAATTCCGGTACTGCCGGCATTCTCTAAAGTTGCTGAACGTATTATATATAGGTATCTAAATAGAATTTTTGACCGGATAAAGGCATTATCTCGGATACACACTGTGGCTTTCAGAAAAAGAAATCAACCGAAATGGCATTAATAAAGTCAGGCATACAATTATAAATAATTTCGAATGAAAAGAAACTCATCATTGGTATATTCTAAGACTTTCGCGAGGCCTTTGACAGCGTAAAACACAACGTGTTACTAGAGAAACTCGAAGTATTCGGCGTTCTAGGCATAGCTTTAGAGTCTATGCATAGCTACGTTGAATATCGATTCCAGCATACGCGCACTGCTTGCAAGGGCACAGTTCCGAAAAGAGCGTAATTAAATACAGAGTAATACAAGGCTCCATTTTAGGGCCGTTATTGTTATTATATAAACAAATGACATAACACACGTGTCACCAACAGATGAAAGAATAATGTACGCTGATGACACTAATGTCCTTCTTTTTTTGCCGGAATAGACCTTCAGGAACTATAACTTGCCACAAATTACTGGTTACGACAACTTAGCAAGTGGCTGTATTTAAGTAAGCTTCACTGAACCACACACACACAGAAACCCAGTTTACAGTTTTTTTTATTCCAATAATGAGGAAATAAATTACGATGTAAAGATTTTCTATTGTGGATCACAACTTTAATATGTTCAAAGCCATTTGTTTCTAGTTGTTACATTTCATAAGAACCTCAGCTGCTCAGAGCACATAAATAAGTTACGTATTAAGGTCGCACGATCTGTTGGCTTTACACAACGAATCCGATACTCTGTGCCTGTCAGGCTTATCAGACAACCGCAGTTTTCGCTTGTACGTTCGTATCTTAGCTGCTGCATCTTTGTATGGGGAAATGGTGATAAAACTGATATAGAAAAACTGGCGGCATTACAACGGCGAGCTGTTCGGATGCTAAACTTTTCAAAGCAATGCATATGATGTCCTATATTTATGATGCGCTACGACATTCTCAGTTTTAGAGACTCTTAGAGAGCAAAGGTCAACGTACGGGTATTTAAGACGTCTTCAGCAACGTCTAACAATTTTTCATATCGTTTCCTTATAGAGACATAGGACACAGCATACGCCGTACTTAAATAGTAACGAAGAAAGCAAGGATAAAAAATATGGCACGCAAACTATCGATTATAAAAGAATGTGTCGTTGAAATACATACCCTGACATTGTTGCCGAAGCTAAAAATTGTAGAACAATTCACAAATTTAAATATGCAATAGTAAAAATATATATTTTTAACCAGGACATGTTTACTGATTAATAATTTCAGATTTTCCTTGTTCGAAGCTGATAGTGGTGTTATCAATGTTACATTCTAAAATATTTAAGATTATGAATGTAACAGAATGCTTTGCTTTTGCAGTGCTGTATTAATTTATTTTCATGCCCTTTTGCAAGTAATTGATAATTTACAGTGCACTTAAAAATTTAGCTGTGAATAGTTTTGATGTTGTTTTCTTATTAGTGTGTGTATTTGGTTTTATTAATAAATTGTAAACTGCTACTTGTGCTCCTATATCGAGGTAATGTTCATAGTAAAGAGGCTTACGCCCTTCTCTCGCCTTACCTTGCGGGAGACCTTTGTTTTTGTTTTACCCCCACCCCCCCCAAAAAAAATAAAAATAAAGAATACAGCGTAATGAACATTGCTGGAGGGTTTCACGCTTTGCATACTGAGCGTTGCGGCGTGAACTATTGTTTAATATTTGCAGAACATTTATTTGCAGTAATAATATTTGCAGAAACAGAAAATATGAAATAGATGATCGAAACACAATTCCTAACATAATGTTGCCATGGTCTACGTGAGCCTGTTTTTCTACCCATGTCGCGCCAGCAGTGAGGGAGGACTGGCTTTATCATTGGATGCCAACACTTGCGGCTTGCATACTGGATACGCCATAACTACTACCCGCGTTTTCTTATACTCTGCGCTGACATCTTCACCGCGCGCCGATGTCTGAGGGGGTATGAATTATTCACAGTGCAGCTGCTAAGTAGAATAAACCGCTTGAAGTGGCGCATCTCGAGGGTATGTGAATGCGTGCCTTTTTTCTGTACCCCTCTATTGGCGTAACGTTATTACCTTAAAACTATAGTTTCTTTAAGTCGCGAAACTGCTACAATGAGGGACTTCAGATATGGGCCACGCAGGGTTCTTTGACGTGCACCTCTGTACACGAGCGTTGCTTTTTTTTCCTCCCCCCCCCCCTCTCCCGAAATGCGGCCGACACGATTGGCTCTAAGCCTGCGACCTCAAGCTCAGCAGCCCAATGCCGTAGCCACTGGACCGCCACAACGGCGGGAGCGTTTCTTAATTCTTACTTACGATGACGATCACGAGCGGTCATCACATGTGGTCGCGCCACGTGTCCAAATTGCCGCTCCATATAGAACAGCTATTGATTCAAAACGCTTCCGATACGCGGTCACCTGTCTGCGCCCATTCCGACCCCGAGATCGCGACAGGTTCCTTCGCCAAATGGAGTGACGTTCGCTTACAGAAACTTTGAGCACCCCATAAACGTCGTACACATTACGTCGAAACAGTGCTAACGCAGCAGATGCCGCTCCGCTTGATATGCGGCGGGAAAGATCATAAAACTGGTTGCGAAAGCAGCGTCGGACACAAACTGGGCCGTGCACGTGCCGAGCCCTTTCGCATACTGTATCTCTCAGCGTGAAAGCGCATGAAACGAGAGCGCAAATTGCTATCCTGCCGCTGATCGCGCTACTGGTGCGAACGATGAGCTCGCGGACGCTCGAGTGCGCATTGGATTTCACCGTTGACAGTTACGCCGTTAATGTATATGGCCCCGCAATGGCCCGCGGGGAAAGCGGAAAACAATAGCGCGCACCGAATAGCGTCGCTTTGGGGACGAGGTGATATATGGCTGACAGACGGGCCATTCGTCGTGACGTCCGTAAAGCGATGCTGTTCATTTGCGCGGTGCGAGCACCCAACGGTGAAACACGTGTGGCGCCCACCGTGCAACACGTGCCCCTCTTTGTTTCTGTTTAATGCTTGGTCACGTGTCTTTCCCCTTGGCGCACGTGGAGTGGGCAGAAAGAGGCTTCCGTGCTTGTGTTATTCGGCATTCCGGCGTGTACATGATGCCGAAGTCACTGATAATTGAGGATATAGTAAGAAGTAAGATATATATATATATATATATATATATATATATATATATATATATATATATATATATATATATATATATATTGAAATGGGGTTTATTGTAGCTCGTTCGAGGGATCGCAGGTAGCTCTAGATCACGAGTCCTAGCGCTTCGCATCAACAACCCGCGCTCGTGTCTCGCGCCGCAGCGGTGGCAGTCCGCACAGTGCCACATGCATATTACCCACTACAACTTCCCCCGGGGCGAAGAGGAGCCATCCTGGCGACCTAAGGCGATGATACGATAAGGGGGTCGTGGTACGGCTTCAGGCGGCTGACGTGAACAGTCTCGCGGCCACGGCGGCGTTTGTCCGGAGATGGCGTCACCGGTTCGACCACATAATTCACAGGCGAAGTACACGCGACGATCCGGTACGGACCTTGATATTTTGGAGCAAGCTTTGAGCTAAGGCCTGGAGCTTGGAAGGGCAGCCGAAGCCAGACGTGAGAGTCCACGGCGAAGGACTGTGTGGGCTGATCGTTGTCGTGGCGATCCTTGTGGATTCCTTGGGTATCCGACGTGAACGAGCGAGCAAGTTGGCGGCACTCTTCAGCATGGCGAGCAACTTCGGAAAGAGGGGTGAATTCAGAGGCATCCGGGTGATATGGTAGTACGGTGTCGAGGGTAGTGGATGGTTCACGGCCATAAAGAAGGAAAAATGGTGAGAAGCCTGTGGTAGCCTGAACGGCGGTGTTGTATGCGTACGTCACAAAAGGGAGGACATCGTCCCAATTGGAATGATCCGACGCAACATACATGGTGAGCATGTCCCCAAGGGTGCGGTTGAATCGTTCCGTTAGACCGTTAGTTTGTGGGTGATACGCCGTAGTGGTGCGGTGAATAGTGCGGCACGCGGCGAGGAGCTCATTAATAACTTCGGACAAGAAGACACGGCCTCGGTCACTGAGCAGTTCTCGCGGTGCGCCGTGCCGTAAGACGAAATGCCGTAAGATGAATGCGGCGACGTCGCGAGCAGCAGCCGAAGCAAGTGCAGCAGTTTCAGCATATCTTGTCAGGTGGTCTACTGCGACAATTATCCAACGATTGCCGGTAGCACTGCATGGAAGAGGCCCATAAAGGTCGATGCCAACCCGATCAAAAGGACGTGCAGGACAAGGTAAAGGTTGCAGAGGGCCTGTCGTATGAGAAGATGTCTTGCGTCGCTGACAGGCTGCACATGACCGAATGTATTTGCGGACATAAGAATACATGCCGCGCCAGTAGTACCGCTGGCGGAGCCGCTCGTAGGTTTTCAGGACGCCAGCATGAGCTTGTTGTGGGTCTGCATGGAAATACGTGCATACGTCGGAACGCAAATGGCGAGGGATGACTAGCAGCCATTTGCGACCGTCGGGCTGATAGTTTCGGCGGTACAAGATGGCGTCCCGTAGCACGAAGTGGGTGGCTTGGCGACGAATGGCTCGAGGGCATGTAGACGTTGAAGAACTGCTAAGAATGTCAATAAGAGACACAATCCACGGATCTTTTCTCTGTTCAGACGGCATGTCACTAACGGCAAGCGTAGCAACCGGGCACTCTATGGGTGAAGGTGGCCTTTCGTCGGATCGCATGGGCGCACGGGAGAGCGCATCTGCATCAGAATGTTGGCGCCCGGATCGATAAATGACGCGAATGTCAAATTCTTGGATCCGAAGAGCCCAACGTCCAAGACGCCCCGACGGGTCTTTCAGTGACGCAAGCCAGCAGAGCGCGTGGTGGTCTGTCACAACGTCGAACGGACGGCCATACAAGTAATGGCGAAATTTGTTTAAGGCCCAAACTATAGCTAAACATTCTTTTTCCGTGACAGAATAATTGGATTCTGCCTTCGTGAGAGCACGACTCGCATATGCAACCACATATTCTGGAAAGCCAGGCTTCCGTTGTGCAAGGACGGCCCCAAGACCAACGCCGCTGGCGTCGGTATGAACTTCAGTCGGTGCACTCGGGTCGTAGTGGCGTAGAACAGGCGGTGAGGTAAGCCGACGGCGCAAAGTGGTGAAGGCTTGGTCACATGCTGGAGTCCAGTCGCGAAGGTCACCAGAGCCAGCCAGGAGCTTCGTCAGGGGAGCGATGATGCAGGCAAAATTGCGCACAAAGCGGCGAAAATAAGAGCAAAGACCGACGAAACTGCGGAGCTCTTTCACTGTAGTCGGCCGCGGAAATTCTGCGACAGCACGAAGTTTGTCAGGGTCGGGAAGGACGCCGTCTTTGGACACGACATGGCCAAGTATGGTCAGCTGGCGGGCTCCGAAGCGGCACTTTTTCAAGTTAAGTTGAAGGCCGGCGGTGGTAAGGCAAGTAAGGACTTCGCGTAGACGAGAGAGGTGAGTGGTGAAATCAGGGGAGAAAACTACCACGTCGTCTAAATAACACAAACACGTCTTCCATTTGAGGCCTCGTAGAAGATTGTCCATCATCCTTTCGAATGTCGCGGGTGCATTGCAGAGGCCGAATGGCATTACTGTAAACTCATACAGGCCATCAGGCGTAATAAAAGCTGTCTTCGAGCGGTCGGATTCAGCCACTGGCACTTGCCAATAGCCCGATCGCAAGTCCAAAGAAGAAAAGAATTCGGCACCATGAAGACAATCCAGGGCGTCATCTATGCGCGGTAGAGGATAGACATCTTTTCGTGTAATCTTGTTGAGGCGACGATAGTCCACACAGAAACGAATCGAGCCATCTTTTTTCTTAATGAGTACTACAGGAGATGACCAAGGACTGCAGGATGGCTGGATAACGCCACGTTCAAGCATGTCTTCAACTTGCTCGGCGATGACACGACGCTCGGTGGATGACACGCGGTACGGACGCTGGCGTAATGGTGCGTGGTGTCCCGTATCAATGTGGTGAGAGACGGTACTGGTGCGGCCTAATGATGCTTGGTTGCAGTCAAAAGAGGCGTGAAAATCATTTAAAAGAGTAAGAAGCTGCTCACGTTGTGTCGGCTCGAGGTCATCGGCAATAGAGCGACAAAAAACATCCGGTGGTACTCGGTTAGATGGCACATGGGGTGCCAGTGCTGTTACGTTGGCAGTATCCACGTCGTCGGGAACAGGGAAATGCACAATAACGTCAGCGTCCACAGTCTGGATGGTACCAATAGTCTCGCCACAGTGCAAAGCCAAAGTGTACGAATTTGGGTTAGAAATCAGTATTGCTGCAGCCCCATGGTGAATTGTGAGGAGGGCGAAAGGCAACAATATAGGTAGGCGGCGAATGAAGACGGCAGCGGGTGAAAACATGACCGTCGCTTCGGCAAGCGATGCGCATGAAAGAGGGACAAATACCGCGCTGTGAGGGGGAAGGTCAGTATCTGAAGCTACACAGATCCTGGTAACATCATGAACTTGAAAGTCGTGAGACGGCAAATCGCACAGAACGGAGAACTGAACCTCAGCACGTGCACAGTCAATGACGGCGTGATGGCGCGACAGAAAATACCAACCGAGAATCACATCGTGGGAGCAACAAGTTAGCACAAAGAAATCAATCGAATACAAAATGTCTCGAATCAACACCCTGGCAGTGCACATAGCGACAGGCTGAACTTGTTGTGCACTGGCTGTTCTAAGCAATAATACCGAAGGCATCATGGTCACTTTCCGTAAGGCACGGCAAAGTTTCTCACTAATCACAGATACAGCAGCACCTGTATCGACGAGCGCAAGACATTTGATGCCATCAACAGACACTTCAATAACGTTAGCGGGGGAAAAACGAGGACTTTGATGTTCCGACGATGACGCAGTTCGTGCCTCAGGAACTGCGGAAATCAGTTTTCCGCCTCAGTAGTACTGGCACTGGGCCTACGACGCATGGGTGAGAGTGAGCGCCGACGAGGGGAAGGCGAGCGACGAGTATTGTAGAGCTGTGACTGCGGTGCTGGTATGTCATCAGCAGCGTAGACTTCCGGTGGTGGTCGCTGAGGCATACGGTATGGTCGGAAGCCGGAGCTGGGTGGTCGCGCGGTGCCCACGAAGGCCGGCAAGCGCCGGCGGCAGAAGCGCGCTACATGTCCCGGTGTACCGCAGGCACAGCATATTGGGCGGTTGTCAGGAGTGCGCCAAGGATTTGTGCCTTGCTGCTGTGCGCTGAAAAAGGGAGCGACCTGCTGGCGAGGCGAGGGCGGATGAGAGAACACCGGCTGGGGAGGCGCTGAAGGCGGAGGCGAGAATCCCGGCAGACGAGGCGCCCGTGCAGCGGCTTCAGCATACGTCAGAGGCGCGGCCACGAGAGCCGGCTGACACGGAGGTGGAAGAGCTTCGGTCACTTGCTCTAGAATTACCTGTCGGATCGCTGGAGCCAAATATTGAGAAGGCTTCTCCGTGGTCGGCAAAATCGAGAGCTGTCGCGCGACCTCCTCGCGCACAAATTCTTTTATTTGCGTCAGCAAAGTTGTGTGGTTGTCGCCAATAACCAATGCTGCTAACGAATCTTCCGTAGGCGGTGGGCGCCGAGCTAAGATGCGTTGTTTCCGTAGCTCGTCAAAACTTTGGCACAAGTTGATAACTTCGGCCACGGTACGCGGATCCTTCGCTAGCAACATTTGAAATGCGTCCTCATCAATGCCTTTCATAATGTGTTTTATCTTGTCCTGTTCCGCCATTGATGGATTCACGCGCTTACACAGGTCAATGACATCTTCGATGTAACTTGTGAACGTTTCACCGTGATGTTGCGCGCGCCCCCGTAAGCGTTGTTCTGCGCGAAGCTTGCGCACAGCGGGGCGCCCGAACACTTCTGTGAAACTTGTCTTGAATCTGCTCCACGTTGTGAAATCGTGTTCGTGGTTTCGGAACCAGAGGTTCGCGACGCCGGTTAAGTAAAACAGCACATTGTGCAACTTCGTGACGTCGTCCCACTTGTTATGCTGGCTCACCCTTTCGTAAGATGACAACCAATCCTCCACGTCATGATCATCGGTGCCGCTAAAGATGGCAGGATCACGCTGGCGCAATGCACCGGAAACGATGACCGTCGGAGGCTGTGGTGCATCTTCCTGGGTGGTTTCGTCAGGCATGGTCGAAGCAGTCGGTAGCGTCCGGCTTCGGAGTTCCAGTTTTCGAGGTTACCCCGCAGCTCCACCAAATGAAATGGGGTTTATTGTAGCTCGTTCGAGGGATCGCAGGTAGCTCTAGATCACGAGTCCTAGCGCTTCGCATCAACAACCCGCGCTCGTGTCTCGCGCCGCAGCGGTGGCAGTCCGCACAGTGCCACATGCATATTACCCACTACAATATATATATATGTATACCACTTGGCAAGGTAAAGAACAAGTGCTCTGAAAACATCCTAGCCGGATTATTATTGCTATTATACGGGACAAAGTGAAAGAAGTTACATTACGTGGCTTGTCTAGTCGAAAATCACAACAGGTAAAGCTCGATGCGTGTATAGTGTATAGCTTTAGATCACCCACCTGTGCACGTTTAACGTGCATCGCAGGCACGGTAAACGAGTCTTCTTGCGTTCTTGCTCCCCCGCTGTAGTGCTGTCCGCGCACGTCTCTCTCCAACCCCTGCTCGACCCACTCTATTTCTCTTTCCCTTCCTTCTATTCCCCCGCTCCCTTCCACCATCGTATGGTACACAACCGCACTCCTGACTGGTTAACAAGCTTGCTTTAGGTTTATCTCTCTCTATCTCTCTCTCCCCCTGATCCCCCTGATAGCGGCTGACGCAATCTGGAATGAAACCTGGGGCTTACTGTTCCACAGAACATCAGTACCAAGGAGTCACCACAGCGGTTACGGACGGAATGGAATAACACATGCGATTATCCTTCTTAGTTTCTGAAAAATCATCGTGAGAAATGTTGCCCATCGGAGCAGTGTCCGCAAAAAGCAGATTCGAAGACTGCGGCAGTACGTCCACCTCAAGATCAACTAGCTCACGCATTGCTTTGTTTCCTTGGTGCAAATGGCCCACAGGTTCCCACCAAGCCTGGGCAAAAAGCTCTGCGATTTGTTATCCAGCCTTTTCTGTAGCACTAGTTGCACCCACTAGCTTAGCAGCAGCATGCTCAGCGCGACGAGCTTGACGGATATGCTGATTTAGCGTCGCACATCGCATGATGTATTCTGTACTTTTTTTTTGCGCGGCAAATGATCTAAAAATTACACCACCGAATCTGTGCCTTTGTTCGAACACCTTAGCAGCCTTCTATCCTTATCTGCTGACGTCATGTTCTATCGTGCAACAAACCTGCCCCGACGCCCACAAGTGCGTACCTCACTATGTCTTCTACTCGTATGTAACTAAAATGACAACGCCAAGCTTTATTTTTTTTTTAGTAATTCCTTCCGGATTGGAAGTGGTGGTGAACATTTTATTGCTTAAGTAGAGAGTTTTTGGGTTACACAGAGTGGCCCCGCTACTTGGTCGGCGTCCCTAGTACGGGATATCGCGGACGAGGCTCCATCTCACGCCAGTCTCACCAGAGCCATTGGCCTAAATGACAAGCTCTAGACAGTATACCATAATAATGCACTTTCCTGCACTTTATTTTCTTTTCGGGCCTTTCTGTCCCGGAGCTCCTTTGATATGCAGAATAGCAATAGGCGCCTACAAACACGCTAGAAGAATCCTCTGCCTTTTATTAACGAGCTTTCTCTTTCTCATCTTTAAGGCACCACCCGACACATACAGCGATTCAAGATATATTTCGCGCAATATCAGTGCCCATTTTTGCTTTTCTGTCTGCACCTATCGCTTACGAAGTGCGAACACTTTCTTTACTCTACGTGAGGACCCGAGGCATCCAAAGCGATCTGGAAAGTTCGAGTAATGTTTTTGGATCATTGTATTTAACGCAAGGCCTTCCTGAAGAAAGTATTGCAGTCTTCGCATCGTGTACCCATTAACTTGTGCAAGGATCCCACCTGCTACCCAATTTCACTGTCTTCAGCAATTTAGTGGAAAGCTTGAGCAAATTACGAACTCAGTACGCAAAGGGTGGACCATGTACTTCATATAAAGGGTGCGGTTCTCGCAATAACGGAAGGTGTAGCATATAGGCGGCATCTATGCGACATAAACGAAACAACTTGGCTACAACAAGTCAACGCAGTTGTCGGCAGCTTAAACTTGACATTTTGCTTTTAGCGCGTAACACCCCAGAAATAGGTTTTAAAATTGGCATTGCCATTTAATAAGCCGGTGAGGAAGATTGTGTTCAGAAGACGCAGAAAACGACACAGTGAACAAATATGAAATGGCAGAGAAGAAGCAAGCTGTCGTACAGAGCGACATTTCAACGCCGCGAGAAAGAAGCTTTTGGAATTTCATTTGGCCGATTGCGTATTCCTGTAAATGCATCAAATGTAATTACCTACGAAGCCTCGGCTTTCGACTTTGGGCGCAGTAACACATGCATGACTATCTGCGAATTACAATGTAGTGTAAGGAGTACAATACCTGGTTTGCTTCAATTCGATCCTTTCTAAAGCTCAAGAATTTGAATTTGAATTTTATCCTTTCGTAAAGTAAGTGAGCGATGAAACTATGTTACTGAAAACTAAATGAATAAAGAAAAATAATAAATAATGAGAAAATAAACTTACAGAGCCCATGGTCGTAGGCATTAAGTGAATTCGCACAGCTCGTTGCTCCTGATCAATCCGGGGTTGTTCGTCTGTAGCTGCATGCTGTTTATACGAATGATTATTCGTAGACCTATTCGTCTACGCTACGAAAAGACAGTGCCTTGAGCCCATTCCGCTGTGCGGTCAGTACTGGGCAATCTTATAAAATATGTTTAAAATGTGGTACGATTTGAAGGCCACATTTGGGGCACTTCAGTCGTTCTGTTGCTGATGGCGGATGCGCTACCGGACCAATCATCCTTTTATAAACCACACATCTTCCTCCGAAAAAAAATTTTCCCTTCAAACTTAGTTCTAAGAACATTTTTAAGAACAATTTCCACTTTACCGTTCCTTGTGCTTTATGCTTTACATTTTATATCCGCTCTTTCATCCAACGGCCGGTGGTTTGGCCAATCGACCGTGTTAGACAAGCGCCATGGTTAAGGAGCAAGAAAGCGAGCGAGCGAGCGAGTCATCATGATTTAAGCACCACCTCTCGGATTACTAAGAGAATCTCAGCGGGAGGAAATACCCATAGTTGAGGTTTTTCACAGCCACGCAAATAGGATGAGAAGGGCGTTGTTGGGTGCAGGTAGGCCTAGCATTTCAAAACATGCCGGCAGCTGTTTGTAGCGTGTTTGTAGGCTCCCCACTGGGCTCTTCCTGCCAAAGAATGATTGAGAAACGGAGAGGCTACAGGTTCGCCCTTCAGTTCGTCGCCAATCACACTTGTAATTAATTACTCGTAAGCAATTACGTATTTTGGTTGTTCTGTAATTTACCCATTATTCGGTAATGCTCGCTGTAGTTTGATTACATTTTTTTCGGTAAGCAATTACATGTTACCAGCTACTTCTTCGGCGAGACGAGCTGCAAAGGATATGCAGCTTTGAGAGCCTGAATCTGGCGGGCCGTACGGAAGAACGACTAAGATCACGCCACGTAGCTGCTTCGCCGATGCGCATGTTGAGAAAGGCAAAGCCGGGAGCTCAATATTTGTGTATTCATCTGAGCGACGTCGCCAGATCTTGGCCGACGAATGAAAGCGGTGCTGGTATTATACCAATAGCGACGGCTACATAGGATATTAATGCTTGCCCCTCGCATACCGATGGGTTTTTCCGCTTTTCTTTGGCTCGGTCGGGAGCGTCTTCTGAAGTGTCTCTGAACAATGACGCTGTGCGCTGCACTGAGGACCCAGACGCTGAGTAACCACAATGATGTTGTACACAATATGCATGTGCGTTACAACACCGCCTTATCGTGTTTAACAATTTTTGTGCTCATATTATGCTTGAAATGTTAGTCACTGGTTTATATTACTGTATGCCTTGTAAAGGGGGTCCGAACCTCTCGCAACTGAATTCACTTTCACTTTTTAGTTCGAACTTTCCCCCGTTGAATACGAAAATAAATTCAATTCAATTCAATTCAATCCCCCCCTCCCCCCCGGTTTGCACATTGAGCGAGTTTTTAGTGACGTTGCTGATAACTTCACGACAAAAAACGAGGGAAGATATCCGACGAAATATTTGGAAACCGATTGTTAACGAAGATAACGAATGCGCAAACGGCTGCAGAGGAGGCACTGAAAGCGCCAGGCCAGCTAGTTCTGTTTACTGTATCTTAGAAATGTTATAAAGTTGGGAGCAAAGTAACATAAAACTAACTGACTAATTTTGAGTATATTTTCGGTTGTTTGCTTAACACAGGAATTGCCAAATATAATCAATTACATTTTTAAACGTTCAAATTGTAATTGTAACCGTTAACTTTTCCCTTTAGCGTGTACATGTCTGATAGACATTCAGGAGCGTATGCCCTTCATTGGCTCGGTCGGGAGCCACTGAAAAGCCTGAGTGTCGATCAGACATGTACACACTATAGGAAAAAAGTTAACGGCTACAATTGCAATTTGTACATTTAAAAATGTAATTGGTTATATTTGGCAATTCCTGTGTCAAGCAAGTAACTGAAAAATAAACTCAAAATTAGTCAGTTAGTTTTATGTTACTTTGCTCCCAACTTTATAACATTTCTCAGACACAGTAAACAGAACTAGCTGGCCTGGCGCTTTCAATGCGTCCTCTGCAGCCCTTCAAGCATTGCTTATCTTCGTATGACACATATACACAGCGAAGTGGAAAAAAATGCATAAACCACGCAGCCCTATGAACCATCGCGAACACGGTGCTGTTGTCGTGCCCTCGCCCCTCATCCTCTCTTCTCAAGAAGTAATCAATTGGAATGCCTCCTGAGTGTCAGAGTCCTCGTGAAAACACAACGTCGTTCACAGTAGCTGTAGAAGAGTAGCGATATCACTCGTTCCAAATGCTTAAAACTATGCGAAACTTCATCTTCCTTCTTTTCCTCTTTTTTAGTGACACGAAAACCATTAAGCTCGTGTGCCTTGCTGTGATTGACACCTGAGGGTGCATAAACGAATAACTGGCTTCAGAGGTAAATTTATTTGTGTTACCAACAATTCCGAAAGCCACAGTTCTCACCCGGTGCACAGCCGAGCGAACAAGACGAATCATTTAAAGCAACTGCAAATCTTTTTCCTCACACAGATCTTTACAGCGAAGCTGTTTACCGATACCCTCCAATGTTACAATAGCGTCCGCAGATAGAAAAGTGCAAGAAAAAAACTGTCATCATCAGCAATAGTTCATGCCACCCTAAGCAACCTAAACAATGCATCACAGTGAACAACATGTTGGATCGGATCGGAAAACATTTATTGGGCTCTATAAAAGAAATCTTCGCGGCTTCAGATGGCCTCTTCCTTCTTCTGATGGATTCTTCTGTCTGCAATCACAGGGTTGGTGCCCTAGTCCAAGGCTCCACTGAGTATGGCCAACCCGCGAGCTCGCTCTACTAGGCGCTTTTTGCCGTTCAAACTTACGCTGGAAAGCATACTCTCCCACTGTTCCGCACTCTGGTTTTTAATTTCATAGATAGTTGGGGACTCAATATTTTGACAGGCCCATGATATGTGGTATAGATCTGGTTTCTCTCCGCACCATGGGCACTTAGCCTCGTACTGTGTAGGGACAATCTTATTGAGAAGGTTTAGATTCGGAAAAGTACCCGTCTGCAGTTGTCCCCACGCAACAGCATCCTCTCTGCTTAGATCCTTATCTGGGGGTGGGTACTTCAGTCTGACCCCTTTATAATAATTTAGGATATCTGAGTAGCCCATGGGTACTGACTCGGGTTCCTCAAGGCTGGATGTGTCGGACGCCCGGTTGGTATGCCCTCGAGCTATCCTATCCGCCTCTTGGTTCCCTGTTATGCCAGTGTGCCCTGGTACCCAGATTATGGTATGCTGAACTTTGTTTCCCGGGTCGCATGAGCAGAGTATGTGGCGTGCTTTGCGCCCAATTCTGCCGTTTGTATAATTACGGCATGCTGCTTGAGAGTCTGTTATTGTTAGACGCCTGCCAGATCGATAGCCCTCCAGTGCTGCCAGAGCCACAGCTGCCTCTTCGGCCTCGACTACCGTGCAGTCCTGTAGTGATGCGCTGGTGATCTCCTTGAGGTCCGAATTAACCACCGTCGACACTGCTGTGCGGTTTTGTCTTCCGTCTTTGACGAACGTTGCCGCGTCCGTATACCTTGTGTTGTCCTTGTTCGCCAAGGTTCTCTGCACGTACTCCGCTCTTGCTTCTCTACGAGCCTTGTGCAGGTTCCGGTCCATATTCTTGGGTATCTGTGCGACTCGCAGTGTACTGCGATACTAGTCCGGAATGGCCTCGGTACGCTCAATCTCTTGGATCATGCTGCCGCCCCCGTATCTTCGCAGGAGCACCTTTCCCGTGGGGGTCTGCATCAACCTACGTGCCTGAGAGCATAGTAGTGCTTCTCTTAGTTCCCTGAAGGTATTGTGCAGTCCCAGGGACCGCGGTTTCTCGGTCGATGTGCACTGCGGTAGGTGAAGCTCAGTTTTGTACGCCTTTCGCAGTATGACATCCGCTTGTTCTTCTTCTTGCTTGATGCATTTGTGGTAGGGAAGGCTATACACCACTCTGCTAACCATGAGGCTCCTGACTAGCCTGAGTGTGTCGCTCTCCTTCATACCGTGTCTCTTGCTAGGTACTCTGTTGATCATACGGGCTACCTGCAAGGTGGCAGTCTTCAGCAGTGTCAGAGTATGATTGCACCGTTGATTGGGCTGGAGCCACATCCCCAGGATCAGAATGGTGGTCTTCTCTGGAATGCGTTGTCCCGCGAGGTATACGTTGAGGCTGAGCTCATCGCTTGTAGGGACCGTTCGATCTCAACAACCAGTATATCACTGTAATAAGAAGAACGTTTGCCAAAGTTTACTGTTTTTCTCGTCGTCATATGGTAGGTGGTGCTCACCGCACAGCTTCGCTGTCCAACCACCTTCACAGAGTGTATCGGGTCCTGATATTTTATGTACGTCATTGTTTTTTTTCAGTTTACAAGTTTAACCCTGGGTAACTTACCCACGAGTAAAGAATGCTTCGTCGAAGTGGTCCCGGGTTTCTAAAACGGTCAAGTTACACAGTGTGCTCCGTTTCATGCATCACAAGAGTGATAAAAGCCGGGCCTGCCAAAAAATTTAATTGAATTCTAAATTTTCACGTCACAAACCCACATTGAGCGGCGTGCCGTAGTGCATTGAGTTTGACCCATCTGGGGCTCTTTTAACCTGCACCTAAATCTGAGTACCGGAGTGTGTTTTGCATCCCTGCTCCATTGAAATGCAGTCACCTCGGTCGAGAATCAAACCCGGCACGTCGCGCTTAACAGGGCGACGTCGCAACTGCAATGATCCACCGCGGAGCATATACTGCGCTTCTGCTTAAAATGACACGTTCTTTAGACAGGAACGCGCGAGAATAACAAAAATCATTAAAAATATGCTATGAAGCAACGCTGCATATCACACTGACAATTCACAGGCTTACTTGGACATTGCAGTAAATTAAGCGTGTTTTAAGCATTATTGATAAGCATATAAATACACCAACTAGCAAACACAGTGCACAAGGATGAATTTCGTGCCCAGACTGACGGTGAAAGATGGGCACGACGTATGTAGTTGGCTTGTGGTACAGTATAAAATTTTTTTTTTTCGTAATCAAGAATGTGCTGACAGTTTTTTATTTCTTTTTGTTTAAAGTCATCATGCTTACATGCGATTCAGGCCTAATAATAAACATTCAGAAATTCTTAAAGGTGATCATTTCGTTAATTAACCTAATTATTTACCTATTCACTTACCACGACTACAAACAATATGCCGTTGGTCTCATTCGTCCAAGGCCCATTTCTACCGCACTATACCACGCTATATTTGAAATTTGGTTCTATAGTTGCGGGAAACACTCGGCAGGAAGACCTGAATTTAAGGCGAACATTTGTTTGCCCTTAACACTTACAATGCGGAGTGCTGGATGCTGCTGTTTTGCCGAGCAGACGACGCACGTCCCTGGACATCTTGCGCTACCTATGCGCCACTGAATGTGCGCTCGAGTAGACAACTTACAGCTGACGACTGTATTGGCAAGTCGAGAGAAGCTTGGCTCGGTGGCGAAGTGCAGCTGGGTATAGGCCACTGTGGCCATCAAACAGTATAGAAGCACTAACTCTATTTTGATATGTGCCACGCCTATATGTGCACACGCCTCTAATTCACCATCTTCCCTCAACAAGCATCATATATCACCTTTGTCCTCGTGACTCAGGCAGCTAACAGCAGCTAGGGACGACGTCGTGCTCTGATCACCAACTACTGCCGCTACCTCGCTAACACAAACAAGCTTCGAGTTGGACTCCAGCAAACTGAAATGGGTCTGCGTGCTGTTTTTTTTTTCGCAACGCTTCCCCCGTGTATAACATTATCGGTGTTACTCGGGTACGACTTTTCTTTTACCGCCTTTTTTTTCCCACACTTCTTTGTAATCTTGTAATTCCCCTTCTCCCTGCTTATGCAGAAATTGCGGGTAACCGACGATCTTTTAAATTTAGCTGCACCTGATTACTCAGGTTTTTAGACCGTCATGCCCGGGGACGAATGAGTTCCGGTTCGCAAGTGTAACGCGACATGCGCGAACGCGGCGTTTCCAAATAGAGTATTAAAGCGCAGGGACGTACGGGCTATACGTCACCTGCTGCGAGTGGTTAAGCATTTTGGGCGGGCGAACGCGCGGATTCCAATATAAAGCTTGTTGCTCATTTGTTACGGTGGCAATATCAATCAAGTTTGTACTGCGCGTTACCAGCGTGCTTGCAACCGGGATTGCGACGTTCTTTTATTTTTTTTACGAAACCCAAATA
Source organism: Dermacentor variabilis (assembly GCF_050947875.1). Lineage (NCBI taxonomy): Eukaryota > Metazoa > Arthropoda > Arachnida > Ixodida > Ixodidae > Dermacentor > Dermacentor variabilis. The sequence goes on from NC_134578.1 coordinate 73,410,408, forward strand.
TTTAAACAAACAAACATACTTCAACAAAGGGCCCTTTCAACTTTCCATGCGTCTAACTTACATTTCGCCTGAAAATGCGAGCTAGTCTGAATGCGTGGTAAGCAACGCGGGATACAACCCCGTCGGCGCAGCGCCAGTGAGCTGGCGCTGCGTTATGTTATCTGTGCTAAAAAGTGGGGAGCATGCAAGAGAACCGCGAGGTCGTGCTGAACTGGCCTCGAACAAAGTCGAATCGAAAAGTGCGGCGCAGGCGGCACGCGGCACAGCGACAAATCGAGGACGAACAGAGTCGCGCTCGCTGAATTAGTGCCGAAAGTGCGACCGAGTCGAAGAGGCCCGGCTTCCCTCTTTCAAAGAAAACACTGCGCTGTGCTGTTCCCGCAACGAAGCTGCAGTTCAGAATATCTCGCCGAGTTCGCTACACTCACTTCGTTTTATTTGTCTTTAACATGAAGCTATAGCTCGGGCCCAACACCGATGCCGCATATTCGAGCACAATTGAAACGCAGAAACGCTCTTCCGAGATAAACATTGGGCCTATTTTGGAGAAACCAGTTGCAACTGAGAGATAAAGTTAAATTACAGTGACTGTTGGAAGCGGAATTCAGATTTAGGGTTTTATTTCTTTTTAATGCGATCTTTAAAAATTTGTAACATTGAAAAAAAATATAGAAGCACGAAGTTTACAAATTTGCAGCTCTTCGCCTAGAACAAATATCGCAGTTTTGTAACCAGCATCCACTAGTACATCCAAAGCGGACAAACTTGAGGTGTCAATTTATATTTTACGTTGTTTGTTACATTGCTCACAAGAGTTTGGGAAAAGTTCTAATAACAAAGTATTGGTCTGCAGTACACAGCCATGTCTAATATATCAATTTTGTTCGCCTTAAATGTACTATTAGGTGTAATTTGCAGGATTGTGATATCACTTGTCAGTGATGAATTACAGAGTTATAAAAAGAACAGTTTCATCATCTGAAAATTTGCAATCTTTTTCAGTTTTAATAAAGGAAAACTACGGCCTCAATAAAACATTCGCAAAAACAGTCACTACCTTTTACCTTTTTATTTAAAACGCCACAAACCTCATCAAATTTGATGCCGTGGTTGCCGAGAAAAGCTATTTCTCCTTCCCCCTGTATTTAGATAGGAATCCCCGAGCTAAAGCTTCCTCGTAAAAACACACCGCTAATGCAATGTAAACATATGCCCGTAGCGAACCTTTTCTCTCTTATCAATCCCTATGAAACGAAAAAATAAATGATAAAGAAACGAAATCGCGCTAAAACACACACACACACACACACAAACACACACACGCAAAGAAAAAAAAAGGGGGGGGGGGAGGCGTGGAACAAGCGCACACTTAAGCCTAAATCTCTCGAAGAAAGGCGTGTGCGGGCGGCTACATGTAGGCACCGCACATGGAAAGGAATCTGATAAATTCAGGATTCAGTTTTTACATTCGGGTCGCCCTGTTTGCCTTGACAAACTTCAGCCAAGCTAAAGCTATTGCGATTGCGTTGCCGCACGTGCTAGTCCCGCATCGACCAGATCTGTGTCTCTCTCTCTCTCTCCCTTGTATTGTTACCCGCTGTATATTCGTGTTGTTTATAGAGCTACCATATCTCTTAGCCCGTTTCACCGTGATTTGTTTACTGTAAATCTGTGTTGTGCATTTTGCAACATTTAGAAGAGAGCAAGTATACACCCTGCACAAATGATTTCGTTGTTTCAGAACGTGCAACATGTTTGTTTCTGAGCGTCGACTGTAAAACCGAATGCTCCGATGTGTTTGATTCAATGTCAAAGCGACTAATAGCACATACCACTTGCCTCAACACGCAAATTGCGGACGCCACTCCCACTTGATTCACAGTGTGTTCCTGTGAAGCGTGAAAGCATATGAACAAAAATCAAAGTGCGATGCGAGCGAGTGGGACATTAGTTATGTGTGTGTGTGTGTGTTTGTGCCGTGCGCGCGCGTGCCTTACCTAAAACAGATTTTATGCCGAGTCACTGAACGGAGATGTGAATGAAGCTTTGGACGTCCTGCCGAAACAAAAATTATGAGCAAATTGTGGCAAACTACGCGTACATGCCAAAACACAGCTGGCATTTAGGCACATGCACTCACGACCGCACGCTTTGCCTGCCGAAATATAAATTTCGATGGAATAAAGGGAAAATACGCGTACACGAGAAAAAAAACTATATTTGGCTTTCAGTCTCATGCAATCCCGACCGCACGCTTTGCACAACTATATTTTTTATGCAATTGAAACAGGTGCGGCTATTATAATGCTGAAGGAAAAAAACGAACAAGGACCGTAACGATCCCTGCAAATTAAGACGCACCTGCTCATGCTCTGTAGCTACTGGTATTTAAAAGCTTCTCTGACTGTAATTAGCGCTCGATGTGTGCAATGCGTGAGCGGGTAAAATATTCTGCCCAGTACAAGGAATTGTTCCACAGACTTATCGAGAACGGAAATCGATGGTCGCACTATAAACGATAAAGGGAACGACTTCACGGGCTCGAGTTGCAGCAGCGTCAAGAAGAAAGAAATGCCCTCTCGCAGGAATATGTCGAAAGCGCTTCCCAGTTCCCGGGGATGGCGGTGACGTCAATTCAACGTCACGTCGCGCCGCCTCTCAACCTTGAATGTGAAAGCGCGATGCCCGGCTCTCCGGGCCGAATTCGAGAGCGAAAAGAGGGAAGCTGGCGTTCGATGTGAGCGCCGCACGTGTAAGGAACGGGGACGCCTAGGGAGGAGATTTCCCTGGTAACTGTGGCGGCGAGTCTGCGTCCGGGTTTCGAAAATGTCTGTCGAACGCTCAAGCTGCTGTTCAAAAGAAAGGAAGCACCGGCGTGGAATTATTTTCTGTGTTCCTTTCTTTCTTTGCGGTCATATTTACAGAATAAGTTCTTGCATTGCTCGGAAGCGACCCCCCGGAACGCGCTTTTTGTTGCACCGCCTGGGTAACTGATGCGCGCCTTTCGGATATTAGGTGACGTTGCTATCAAAGAACACCGCTTGTACGAAATATAATTGAATGTGCACTAAACTCTACCCATGATAATGTCTTCACAAAGTAAGTATGATTAGACACAGCTTTCACTTGCCTATAATAATAGTTGTTTTTTCGTCGCACTGTACAACAAAAAACCCACGAAGGTTGCCTTCCTTTCTGTTTCTAGCGAGTCTCGTGAAACAACTTTCACATATAAAATTTCTTGAGTTCAATATTATCGACTTACACAGAACATTATCGCAGAAGAGTCAGGAGTCCATATAAGTGCAGATTATCGAGAGAAATGTGAAGAATTCAAATGCTAAAAAAATAGATGAACGCAGCAATAAACATCCAAACTTTCGGAGGCATAAAGAAGACTAACATAAAAAAAAAGTTGCGGCAGAACCCATCTGGTGACGACTGTCGACAACAGTGGGTTATCAATGGGTTAGCGACACAACGCATTGCTACCGTCGAAACTGCCTATGTGTGAGGCGCGTATTGCTGCAGGTCTCCTTCCTCCTTCGAGATTGCACAAGAACACTCGGCGCCATCTAGCGCCGCCGCCAAGAAGCCAGTGCTTGGCCTCCGAAACGCATGACGCCCTGTTGCGTGGGAGCGCTGCGAAACGAGTCATGCGTCAACTGGGCTCCTCTCAGACGCTTCTTTCCAGGCACGCCGCGCCATCTAGTGGCATTGCCCAGAAGCACGCGCGTGGCTTCCCAGACGAGGAGCTTGGTGTGCCGGTGCCTTCCAATGCTGAAAACGGTTCCCTCGCTTGCTTGCGCACTCAATGGCTCACATTCAAGTAACCGAAGTTGGCGAGAGGTTCGCTGAAGAGAGGCAAATACCCAGTGCATTCTTGGCGCCGCTCGTTAAACGTTGGGGTGAAAAGCGTTCACTGAAAAGCGGCACAAATCCAGTGCACTTGTGGCGGAGCCTCCTAGTGCGTCAGGCTGGTGATTTGGCGGAACTCTTGTGATGTGAGCACGATTCCGCTCAGCATCGGAGAAATTTCGGGGATGTTTTTCGTCGTTGTAGAGTGGCAGGTTTGCAGTGACTCATACCTAGTTGCGCTATTTGGCGTCAAAGACGTTCGTTTAAGAGCGGCACACACATACTGGCACATACCTAGTTGCCCAAGTTTGTATCAAAGTAGTTCATTAAAGACCTGCATAGACCAAGGAACACAAACCCAGCGCTTGAAGTCGGCTTCAAGGAGTCTCTTCGAACAGCGGTTCCTATCCATTCCCGCGCCTACAGTAGTAGGGGTTTAATTTGGGAAAAGACGCTCATTTTTGCAACCCTGTATCTACAGTAAGCTATGTCGGCTGGAAAGTGGTCCGTTGGAGAGAGACAACTTTGTATTTAGTTACGTACGTACGTACGTACGTGCGTAGGCACGTATGTACACACTGGAACATACTTATACATACACTGGAACATACACTGGAACGACAGCCTTATGCGCTAACCATTCGATCTCAGACAACGCAGTGACCCAGACACGCGGGAAAATGGCTAGATAGAAAGATACATAGATACAAACATACAGAGATGGGGAGAGCACGCGAGATTGCATGAAGTACCCAAAGAACGCCAACGCATTAAAATTGCCTACGTAAGAAGCAGCAATGCAGGTAATTGCTGTTAAGCCTTCTTGTGGCGCCAACAAGGTATAAACGAACTAGCAAACACATGTAATACACTAATGTTTAAAGTATGGCGAAACAGAGTGAAAGTCGCGTAACAAATGTGCGGACCCTTCAGGCGAAGAAAAAAAAAGGTGCTGTGTTCTGCTCAAAGGCACTGCGTTGTTGCAAAGAAGAAAAAGAGAAACGGGATGCCCCAAGACGCAAAAAAGAATATTAGCAGGTAAATTGCGCGCTACAGCTTCATGGTCGCTGTAAGTTCATTTCGTTGTTAAAGCGAAAGCAGCCTATATCTACTTCTACCATATTGAACGGTTTGGACAATTTCACACATTAGACACTGGCACATACCTCGTGACCCAAGTTGTGTACTAGCTTGGCCCACCAGGCATGTGCTCGCTGCTGCTTTGCCCCAGCTTACAACATGGGTCACTGGTAACGTGCCCCAATCGACAACTTCGGCACTGCGTGCGTTATATTGGTTTGTGCCCGTTCGTGGACCATCACGCAGAACCGATGTGTCTAGGCGACGAAAGAGCATGCATGCTTAAATATGTTAAATCGACTGCGTCCCACCCTCAACTCACCCCTCCGCGTTCTACGTGGCCACCCAGTGACTAGCCATTGCAAAGAAGTTGGAGCCACGATACTAGATATATGGGGCTTGGTATGGAGATGCAGTGATTGCAACAAGGTACACTGGGAGTCATGGGATCACCTCAGCATAGTGGTTAGCGGCGAGATTTACACTTTGTGCGTCTGCTGATGTGCCGATGGAGGTGTGCGACTCGGGGATGGCATGGTGACATGCGCAATATTACACAAGAAAGCTATCGCTGAGTTTCTCAATGATGCCTTACGGTGTCTGCTACAATTTTCCTTTCACAGAGTCACGGACCAACTGCGAGGAACTAGGCCGTTGCATGTTCGAATAATGCTTTGGGTGACGACATGTGGAATGAAGAACTTGCGCTGCTAAGGAAATCGTACGAAAGAAGAAAGGGGACCCGTAGATGCTTCATGCAATGTAATTTTCTTTTCACTTTAATAATTTGCAGGCACCTGTAGAGCATTTCATTAAGCCAAAATTTCTAAAATTGGGACACCAAGGAGAAGACCTATGTTAATTTAGACTAATAGAGAATCCTTCAACATGCTATTTTCGAAATCTTTCGGGCAATTAGTTAATTATTTGGAGAGAAAATTAAGCTCGAAGTTCTGTTTTATAAGTTTCACCTCGAAACCCTAGCGCCGGTAGGTGAGTGTGACGTCACAAATACCTATATACTGGAACTTTTCTTTTGTATTCAGGAAGTTGTGGCTCTGTAAGTATTTAAACCTTGGCCAAATCAGTGCCTAACGATTTACAATACAATGTAAACCATCTTAAACAAACAAACAAAAGTTATATAGGCCCTTGCAGACGCCGGAAAAATTTGTGACGTCATGGTTGGTTGCTGCCGGAACTTCAAGGCGGCGTGGCGACCCGTCTTTAATTTTCATTCGTCTTTTCAAGCTTATCAAGGCTTATATTATGGTAGCAGCTAATATTTTTGTACTATAGAAGGCTAATTTACTAATAATGCTCGATTAACTTTTCTCTTTAATTCCCTACGAAAATACTTTCTTTTTGTACTGTCAAAGCACCGAACTGAATGAAAAAGAAAACAACGATAAGAACAAAATCAAGTCTCTAGTAGCGCATCGAACTAAGTTCTTCGCATGGAGATGAGAACGTAAGCTCGTTCCCTCATTGCAGTTCTTCAACTGGAAAGTCGGTGCAGACGGCTGTGCATATAATAACGAAACCGCGTGCAATGGAACATGGAGAAAATCGTGAAAAGTGAAGAAGTAAGGAAAAAAGCCATTACTCTCTACAACTGCCCCGTGAAAGAAAAAGAAAGAAAATGAAAGGAAGCTAGAGGCCAATAAATGTTTTTGTTCTCTCGATTGCCTGTCGTAGGCATTTTACTCTTTTTTTTCTTTAACTTGAGAATGAAGCTTCGAAAGGATCTTTATTCATGGTATAGTGGTGACGGTTATTACTTTCCGTTGAAGGGTGTAAAGAATGCGAGTGGTTAGAAATTCAAACGAAAATAAGAAACAGGAAACCAATTATATAAGCTTCGTAGCAACGCAGGAGGCGTTGATATGATCCGCTATGTCCACATCAGAAGAACATTATACCAGTGCGCCCTTACTCATGTAACCGCCTAGCCGCCCATGCGCGAAGACCTTTGAACAAACATAATGAAAGATAATAAATATAGCAATATAAAATAGCTAATAAAGATTGATGCCGATGATAGCAGATGCTTGCGCGGCCTGTACGTTTCTGCGTTACCGTCGATTGTCCTATTAGACCGGCATAGTGGCGGTTGCTATGCGGGGGCATCGAAGTAAACGAATGATGAAAAGCAGCGCAATAAAATGGACCGCGCTCTTGCGCTCATCAGGCAAAAGGACGAAAGCACGCCGAGCATGGCGTGGTAGAGCGGCAAAGTAAATGAGGGTTAGAATGACTGGACAGTCGTGGACCATTAGAAGATTGCAATTCAAAGAAATGTGCTAACTCGTGACTACAGATTTTTGCCGTTCATTCTACACTCAATTACCATCTCGCCTACCTAGATGCGACACAACCTCACTGTGTCGCTTGTGGAGGCAACGTTTCGAGGCAATTTCTGCGGTCAGGCAACGAAGCTATCGTCCTTGATTGTTTCTTGTTGCGTAAAAAGCGATTTTTTTCCTATCCCGTGGGGTTTGTGCCCAATTGTACGCACTAAAATATCGCATCGAAAGCTAGTGCAATCATGCAATTAACCTAATTTAAAGTATGTGGTATACACCTTGAAGCACGTCAGATTGGGTCTGTGCTCCGACTTTCAATTAAATGTATTAATTATCTTAGTAAAACGAGTTCAAAGGTACGACATACAGGTGTTCGTACTCGGTGGCAGTATCCACAGTCGTGCAGCGGTTTCACTTCTGCCGTTAATGTTCACAATGTTTTACATCGGGCTTCTTTTTCAAGTCGCATAGATTGGTGTTTTCCAAGTATGCGAGGCCTGAAAGAATGATGTTCTCGCATATACTTGTAAAGAGCTATCGCAAGGAGTCTAAATTGCGTAGACTTGGCAAAACTGACTGAAATAAGTGGAACTTGCAATTTCTTTTGCAGCTGCACCCTTTCTCTTATATATGATCTAGATGATATGAGAAATGTGATGAAACCAAATTCTCAACGCACAAAAAGTAATTCGTGCCTGAATAGACAGATCAAGGTTTCAAAAAAAAAAATGAAATGCTGGGGTTTTAGGGGCAATAACGTCATATTTATTTATTGTACCTTCAAGGCCCGAAGGCATTACAGAATCTGAATATTGGGCTCGCTGTAATAGGGGTTTCGTAATACTTTCGCCCTTTTGTGGATTTTTTTAACGTGGCCATAATCCGCGGTACACAAGCACTTTCGCCTTGGGCCCCCTTCAGGATGCAGCTGCAATGGCAACTATCGAAGCCGTAAGCTCGAGCTACGCCGCGCAGCTCCATCTACACTTGGACGGATAACAGATCAAAGCGGAGCATCGCATGGCAGCTAGGCAGGTTGATGCTCAAGCAATGTTGCTATGTCAACTCGCGTTAACGGGAACAAACTGCAGTGTTTTTAGATGTCTGTGACAAGAAAACAGTGTTGATAAAATTGGCGTCATTTTTTTTATAAATTATGGGGTTTTACGTGCCAAAACCACTTTCTCATTATGAGGCACGCCGTAGCGGGGGACTCGTGAAACTTCGACCACCTAGGGTTCTCTGTGTACCCGGGTGCTTTCGCATTTTGCCCGCATCGAGATACGGCCGCCGTGGCCGGGATTCGCTCCCGGGTCTCATGCTCAGCAGCCCAACACCATAGCCTCTGAGCAACCACGGCAGACGGCGTCATTTTTTATTTCGCGAAAGCTGACGGCGACAGTGTGCTTTTAAACCACTTGCGTATAATTCGGCGTGCCTCCAGCTTTATATCCGTGTCGATTATCTTAAGTCAACGTTTTCGAATCACCCTTGAAAGGTCTGAAGGCGATGTGCGTTACACTGTGCGAAGGGTCACACAAGGATATGCATAAGCAAGAAAATGAAGGAAAAGGATTGGACGGTCCGCAAAGGAGACATCGCGAATTAGAAACAATGAAAAGGCGAGAGCACAAAAAGGAAAGACGTGGGCGGAGACCATACGACAAGGACGAGCGCTGAACTTCCGAGGACGCAATTGTGAATGGTTGAGGAAAATATCAGCGCTGTCCGAGCCAGGCGTTATCACGTGCGCATGGGTCAGTATGCCACTTCTTTGTCCGCAAGTGTGGTCGAGTTTATGCTGATACATACCTGCCCAAGTCTAGAGATCCGTTCAGATTCTGCGATTTCCCGTGTGACATGCGTTTTGCTCCTCTTGGTTACGGAAGTGTTTTCAAGGTTGCGCCAACAGTCCTTGCAAGTATGACAATGAATTGCCGGTAAACCTTCAAAATCTTTTCCTTCACGCGCATTTTTCACGTTGTTTGCGTGCTTCCTTAACCTATCGGGAACACATCTCCCGGTTTGGACAAAGGACACCTTTTTTGCACCTTAACGGAATTTCCTAGACTACACCTTCCGCGCATTCAACAAAAGGCCGTCTGTGCAATTTGCCGCAGTCACGCCGCTGGGTTGCCGCCGCGTCGGTCAACCTGCAAAACTATGACAGCATGTGGGGGGGGGGGGAGGAAGGGAGGGCAGAGAACACGGCTTGGACGTCGTAACGCTGGGCCACCTTTTTCAGGTTGTGCGATAGCGTGTCAATGTAAGGTATCACAGCTGCTTTCTGCCTACGCTGTGCGCGAGCTTGGCAGGTTTGCGGCTTTCTGTGCATCTTTTTGAGAAGGCCCTCTGCGACCGAAATGAGGAGGCTCTGGGAATACCCGGTGCTCAGCAATTTCTCGTCTTCATTGTTGAAGGCATCTGAAATACAATGCGGGAAACATTTGCCAAGAGCGTTCGTTAGGCACAATGTGGCAATACTTCGTTGCACGAGGTTAGTGTGGGAGGGCTTGAAAGGCAGAAGTGGTTTATCGACGTGAGGTTAATAGCTCCAGCAGACACCAAGACATTTAAGCTGCAACCCGATATCTAAAATCTGATTTGGCCATCGACTGAGAGTTCATGCATTATGGGGAGTGGGCTCATTGCATACTTGAACATAGCCAACACCGTTCAACATTCCATTTAATGTCTGCGCTTCAAAATTGAAAAACAAACAACCAGAAAGCCATCAACAAAGCGGAAAAGCTCATTAACATTCATGTCTTTGAGCAAGGCATGTATGACACGACCGAAATGAGCAGGTACTAAGTCACTAACGATTGTAGCGCTGCAGGACCCTATCCATGCTGCCTCCTTTTGTAAGTGTGGTGTCCCTTTAAATTGGGTGTACGGTGACCGTAAATAAAACATTAAGGGTTCTAAAAAACCGCGAACTGAGACCCCAGTAGCATATTAGAGAGTGATGGAACCATTACGTACTAATACGCCCAATTCGCGACGCATTAGAAACTATTATGTAGAGAGTGTCGATGGATAGCTCTGACTTTTTCTTGTATTTGCGCCAGCGCCAGTCGAATTCATTTTGCCGTGCATGTCTGTTTCGCGCTTTCCTTGGGCATATACGACACACTTCATACCAAATAAAACCTTAGTTTTGAGTTCAGCATCTGTATTCACGTCGAACTTTCTTGTTCAAATATCCCGCAAGTCTCCTCTAGCTTGTGTTACTGAAAGACCGTCGTGAAAACATGAGCACAAGATAGAGCGAAAAAGACCGTAGAAAGGCTATATATGCTACCAACAGAAAGGTCGCACAGTGGGTAAAAAAAAACAAGAAAGGAAACTTACCTACTCACGCCGAAGGAAATTGTATTAACGGTCCGGCAACATTGAAGCACACATGCAATTGCAACAGTGACATGCAAAATCACGCATTGTTTCTCCAGTCAGCAAACGTTGATGCTCAAAAATTCTGTGACTCTCTATCCGGTCAACCCAGCATAAAAGCCAGCGAAGCTAAAAAAGAACTTTTAAAAAGTCTTTTTTTGTATAGCTATTTCGAACGTGTTCTGCTCTCGGTAATATTGCGAAATTTGGTGTCTATCACCGTCTGTCTGACGCTCGCACTTGCGAGAGTGAACGACGCTATAACAAAAGGCGCAAGTTTTGATAACGTGCTTTCTTTCTTCGTGTTTTGCCTTTCGCGCTAATTTCTTCATGGGGCGAGGATACCCGTTGTCCCATCATCTGTCAGTCCTTCTGCGGCAAAAATAAATGGGGAAACCGACGGCCGCCACCGGGGACCGCAATACTTTCTTCCAAGACAAAGTTAGAATGCATCGCGGAAAGAAAATAAGCACGGGGGCTGTCAGTGCGAAATTGGAATTTCAGATAAGGAGCGTCACAGCAAGGCGAAAAGGGTGAGAAGATGAGCGAAGGGAACTTCCCGGAACCTTTACTGGGCTTTCCTAGTTTTATTCCACGGTTTGTCCGACCTGAGCGAAATGCAATGTGGCAGATGTGACAAATTAAGAAGGTAGACGTTCATAAACGTAACGCCCCCTCTGTCCCCCCCCCCCAAAAAAAAAAGAAGAAACAAGAGAGCCCTGCACTGCATCAATGAATCAATTCGAACATTTTAGAAAAATAGTTCCGGAAAATTACTACATGGTACGACAAGAAAAAAAAAAAGATGTGGCGATGTAAAGATTGAGCGCGCGAATGTTTCTGCGTCTACCCTTTCATTGTTATTTCACAATAAAGTTCGCAGGACCTATTCCTTTAGTTCTTAGGTGTTTCCCATTCGACGTTTACAAATTTCGCATCGTTTTTACCAGAACGTGGAATTTAATTTTCTAAATAATTTAGTCAGTGTTTTCTAATTATGCAACTAAATAAAACGCAACAAAATTTTTTATTTGCTCCATAGGGTAGAGAACAACATGCTGTTATTCGCGTCTTCCTATAACATGCCCTAATAGCTATAAATTTAGGTGAAGAGTGGCGGGACACTGGTATACGTGGCAATGGGCTCTGAAAATCGTAAGGTGCTGATTATATATATATATATACCCGCCGTGGTTGCTCAGTGGCTATGGTGTTAGGCTGCTGAGCACGAGGTCACGGAATCGAATCCCGGCCACGGCGGCCGCATTTCGATGGGGGTGAAATGCGAAAACACCCGTGTACTTAGATTTGGGTGCACGTTAAAAACCCCAGGTGGTCTAAATTTCCGGAGTCCTCCTCTACGGCATGCCTCATAATCAGAAAGTGGTTTTGGCACGTAAAACCCCATGATTTCAATTTTAATATATATATATATATATATATATATATATATATATATATATATATATATATATAAGCTTCCAATTGTTATCGAGCCCAAAAATTAAGTGGATGCTCAATCGCCATCAGATATGACAACCATCCTTCTCGGCGGTCTCCGTGGAAGGCTGCCACGTGGAACGGACTTGCCAATGCGTTTCGGCGACGGCTACTGCATCAATGATAACGGACAGCGCCTGTTATTTAAGCTCATTCAACATCGAGCCATCGCGTGGGCACTGCGAGGTCTCCAGAATGAAGCCGCGTGAACATTTTATCCTGTTTTCACAGGTTAGTAAGCATGGCAAAAGTTTTAGGAGTGATGATAGGTTCATCATTGTATTGCCACGGCCGGCAATGTGTTCTGATTCAATGCTGGTGTGCATTTCATTGTTGTTATTGATGCTTGCCGGGGATGTTGAGCCAAACTCTGGGCCTGAAACTGTGGAGCAAACGTTTAGTCAACTTATGAAAGGGCAGAAAGCGCTGATGGAAAATATCAGGCAAGTTAAACAAACTCAGGGTTCTCTTTCTCAACAACTGGCAAAAGTAAATGAAAAGGTGCAAGAAATATAGAACACTTTAACGAATATGCGCAGAAATGAAGAAAGACTGGACGCACTGGTACAGGAAATGGGAGCGGATAACCGCTCACAGCAAACGAAAATAATCGAGTTGGAAGATCGGACCCACCGAAATAATCTTCTTGTCTTGAGAATACCCGAAACTGCTAGCGAAACAAATGATGATCTCAAGAAGAAAGTGCTGCAGGATGTCTTCCTTGAACGCCTTGGTGTCAAAATTAATACTGCGAACAGGATACACAAACTTGGACAGAGGCGCGCGGGCAAGCAGCGTCCAGTGACCACAAGGTTTATGACTGCATTGAAAAGATTAATTTATTTGGGAACTGCAAGAAACTAAAGGGCTGCGACATTTCGTTGTTAAATGACTGTTCTCAGGCAACTTTACAAAAGCGTAAGAGGTTATGGGATAGTGCGAAGCACGAAAAGGAAAGAGGCGCCAAAATTTGGCTCGAACATGGTAGCATTTCCATTGATAAAGAGGCATCCGTCTCGGATAAAGAAAACCACTGCCACGCCAAAGCACAGCGGGCGCTCGCAACTGATAGTACAACAACGTGACAGTGTAGAACGGCAGAGCGGAATTTTACGTTGATAATCGTCAATGCACGTAGTCCACTGAATAAAACTGCTCAACTTGAACACATCGTTATGCTTTATCAGACAGATGTCCTCGCAATTACAGAAACATCTTGCGCCCTGAAATTGCGGACAGTGAGATAATTCCACCTACGTACAAAATGATTCGAAAGCATCGTGATTCACGTGGTCCTGGTGTCGCACGTATTTTTAAAGAAGAAATCAAATTTGTGCCATTGAAAGAATGTCCTAGCACAGAAAGCATATGGGGAAGGGTAAAACTTGGCGTTTTTGCGCGTGTCATTGCAGTGGTTTATAGGCCTTCCAACCCGTATCTCATATTTCTTGGGTCACTTCAAGACTATCTCTTAACAGCTGTATCTACCTATGCAAGAGTAATTATTGCAGGGGATTTCAATTTGCCGAATGCCCTTAGGGAATCACTTGAAGCAGGTACAATTGATGGTAAACACAGTGAAGCAATGCTGGATATTACTTGTAATTATGATCTCACACAAATCTTTAAACATGCAACAAGGATAAGAATAACCATCGGATCAATATTAGACTTGGTTTTTGTAAGCAGTAAAATAAATGAATACGACGTGTCCGTTAAAGAATGGCTTTCTGATCATATGCTTGTCTTAATTTCCTTAAAGAAGCTCAGAGCACAAAAACATGAACAAAGGCGAAGAGTTTGTGTTTGACATTTTGCAAAAGTTGGCGATGTAAGCACCATAGACTATTTGGAAACGTCTTTGGACTCATTTGATGTGGAGAATGACACATTCTGATCTATTCCCTACAAAGGTTTATTCTTCAAAAAAATAAATAGTCAGAAAGCTTTATCTCTGGATAAACCGTAATATTATCCAACTTAAACGCAAAGTATAATGCAGAAAAGGCAAGCGAGAAAACTATGCAAATGGGATCTCGCGCCTTTCTTTGATGCTTAAACGGAAGCTGGTGGCAGCGAAAGAATACTTTTCCGAAAAGCCCACGCGATCACTCAAAGCTTCCCCACAGTGTTTTTGGCGTCACCATTCACTCTCGTACGAAAAATAGAGGATCATTAAAACGAATGGTTGTTTCATTTCTCACCAATCAGAAATCGCCAACAGAGGCCAATGCTTATTTTTATTATGTGTTCAGTCTTTCTACTTCTTCGCCTCCGAATTTCAGTACAGGAAGGTACGCCCTGCTACCTGAAATGTCCGATCGTGTTTCGACTGAACAAGGCATATTTTCCCTGCTACTTAATTTATACCCAAAAAATTTGTCTGGCCATGATTCTATTCCTGATGAGTTTCTGAAGCGATATGCTGAGTGCGCATTTAAATATTTATTTGTCATATTTAGCACTTCTTTAGAGCAACATCGCTTGCCAACTAATTGGTTACAGGCTAGAACATTATCAGTGCACAAATATGGAAAGCAGGCACATTTCTGACAACTATAGGCCTATGTCTATCACTTGCACCTTTTCTACAATACTTGAGCATGTCTTGACAAAGTTCTTATCCGAACCCCTTGAGGACATAAAGAAGCTAATTCCCACTCAAAATGGTTTCCGACGGAAATTATCTGCTGTTAGTCAACTTCTTGAAACACTAAAGCAATGAATGACAGAGATCAAGTGGACGCAATTTGCTTGGACATATCCAAAGCATTTGGCCGTGTTCCACACGAAGAGCTTGTTAATAAGCTGTTTGACCTTGATGTAAACAAAAATACTGCATTATGGTTAAAAGCATACCTCACTAACAGAACTTGGTTCAAGTAGGTAAACGACTCAAAATCTGACGTTCTGGGGTAAGCTCTGGTGTCTCTCAGGGATCTGTGCTAGGTCCTATATTATATTTTATGCTACATCAGTAACATTGCAGTTTCAATCCTGCCCCATGTTACAGTCCGCCTATTCGCGGATGATTGTTTTATGCGAAGCATATTACTAGAGCTCAACCCAGCTCCTCAGGCGCGGCGGTGTCGCCTTCAAGGCTGACCACGTGACACCGTGACGTCACGACAGAGGAGAAACGGGGCTCCAACTCGCGCCGTCGCTCGCGGCGATATATAAGCAGCTGCGCTTGTTTCTAGGTGGCTTTGGCTCAACTCTTGCAAGATGGGCTGGGTGGGAATCGAACCAGGGTCTCCGGAGTGTTAGACGGAGACGCTACCACTGAGCCACGAGTACGATGCTTCAAAGCGGTACAAAAGCGCCTCTAGTGAATGCGGTGTTGCCTTAGAAACGAGCTGTTTCTAAAGCTCGGGCGTGCGTCGCTTGCTCAGGCACACATTTCGTTGCCGCGCCGAACGCTGCGTTGCTCGACGCTCACCGCGTCCAATGCGGGGCGCGTAGTCGCTGCGCCGTAGCCCATTGTCTTACACCCCTTGGCGGGTCGACGTGAACGCTGTCGCGTTCCACTCTTGAAGGCGAAGCAGAGTAACGCATGAGTTGTTTCTTCGTCTACCCCGCAGGGGCGTCTGCGTAAGCAGGCGTTTGGTGTTTTGCGACACCACGTACCCGAGCACACGAGGGGTTGGACCCTCCCGCGTGTAGCCGTGCGCGGCTTAGCCGTGTCTGGGGAACGGGGGATCCTGGGGGTTGAGCCGATGCCGAATGTTTGGACCTTTAAGGCCCCCCGGCGGAGGCAACACACCTCTTCGGCCTCGGCTTCACATAGACGGCACCCCCGGACTGACCCACCCGGGGGAAATCGGCAGTCGCCTTTTCCTGTCCTCACTCCGATCTTCGTCTTTCTCTCTCGCCTTTTTCATCTTTCCTGTCTTCTCATCACTTCTCCTCACTTCCTAGTTTCCCGGCGGCAAGGGTTAACCTTGTGTAGCTAGCCAGCCTTGGTTATGCTGTATTTGGTTATAGCAGCGATGTACGGCTGGCGTTGGCAGGGTTTCTCTAGCAGGAACTCCTGTCACGTCCCCCTGTTGGGCTCCATGGTGGGTGGTCGGCATCGCGGCCGAAAACCCTACTGTACTCATGGAAAACGCTTTTCCTAAACTCCCTGATCGCCCTCACAAACGAGGGCGCACCGAAGATCTCTTTCAGTTTTTCGGACGACAAGTCCAGAACTTTCCTAGCTATCATGTGATCCACTCAGAAAACCCAGACAAACTAGTGCGTAACATTTCACAATTCCTTGTTTCGAAGTCTTTAACTGAAGTTTTTGGAACAGGATATAAGGCGTCGAGAATGACAAGTGGTGATCTTCTCTTGGAGCTCCACGATAAGAAACAGTACGAGAAACTTCCGAAACTTGTCTCATTTGGCGAGACCCAAATAACAGTAACACCGCACCGTACCATGAACACCACCCGCGGCGTTGTCTCGGACGATGACATGCTAGAGCTCACTGAGGCTGAACTCTTGGAGGGCTTCAGTGAACAGAATGTCATAAATGTTAAGCGAATTAAGATCAGGCGAGACGGTAAAGAGATCAATACGAAACACCTGATACTCACTTTCGGTTCAAGTGTCCTCCCCGAGTCCATCGAGGCTGGTTATATCAAACTTCGTGTTAGGCCATACGTGCCCAATCCTCTCAGATGCTTTAAGTGCCAAAGGTTCGGCCACAGTTCACAGAACTGTCGAGGCCGGCTGACATGTGCCAAGTGCAGTGACAAAGAACATTCCTCCGAAACGTGCCAGAACACTCCACATTGTGTCAACTGTGAGGGCGAGCATGCCGCATACTCGCGGTCCTGCCCGTCCTGGAAAAGAGAAAAAGAGGTTGTCACAATCAAAGTCAAAGAAAATATATCTTTCAAGGAGGCACGTAGGCGGGTGTCATACCTGTCTAAGAGCAGCTTTGCCGATGTGGCGCGTAAGGGGGCAGCGTCACAACGGCCTCCGGCGGCTGTCCGACCCACAGGCAGTGAGTCGGCAGTTACGCCATCTGCCCCCGCGGCGGTTGCAGCTAGCGCTGCTCCGTCAACCGAGGAGAAGGGACCATCCACCCCGAAGGTGAGTGCAGCCGAGGCTGCCCCAACCTCCGAGGCCCCTTCCAGCGCTGGCAACGGCCAGTGCAGCCAAATCCCTCAGGGAGCCCCATCGACCTCAGGGCTGGTGGGCGCAGGGGTCTTGCCCTCCAAGGCGGGACTCCCTCTGAAAACCTCTCGCTCGCAAGAGCGCTTGTCCGGCGCCTCACACGAGGCAATGGACACTACACCTGTCCCCAAGGCGCACCAAACGCCTAAGGAGCGTCGAGAATCGCTCGAACGCTTCAGAAAGAACAAAACACCTATTACAGGGCCTCGAAAGGGCTCTGTAGTATAAGGCATCCACTCCGTTTCCGTAAACACAGCACCAATTTACCTTAAACATGGATACACAAATAATTCAATGGAACATCAGAGGTCTCCTTAGAAACCTTGATGATTTGCAAGAACTCATCCACAAACATAATCCAAAAGTGCTGTGTTTACAGGAAACACACTTAAAATCTAAACACACAAACTTTCTCCGTACTTATGTTACGTTTCGCAAAGATCGCGATGATGCCGTCGCATCATCGGGTGGTGTTGCGATTCTTACTCATAGAAGTATTGCGTGTCAACCTTTACAGCTACAAACGCCCCTTGAAGCAGTGGCGGTTCGAGTTGTCCTACTAAACAAACTCTTCACCATTTGCTCCCTTTACATACCCCCGCATTACCAACTGAACAAACATGAATTTCACTCCTTGATCGATCAAAAACCAGAACCTTATGCTGTTCTTGGCGATTTCAATGCGCACAGCTCCCTGTGGGGCGACTCCCGTATAGATGCGCGAGGTCGCCTTGTTGAACAGTTCCTTTTTTCTTCTGGAGCGTGCCTTCTCAACAAGAAAGAACCCACATATTACTCTCTTGCAAACCGATCCTTTTCGTCAATAGATCTTAGTATAGTCTCCCCGTCTGTACTGCCTGAACTTGAATGGGAAGTTACCGACAACCCTTACGGTAGCGACCACTTCCCTATACTGCTAAGATCATATAAAGAAAACGAATATCCACCATACGCTCCTAGGTGGAAGATTGAGACAGCTGATTGGGAGAAATTTCGATCTCTAACTTGTATCTCATGGGCAGACCTGTCTTCGTTAGGAATTGACGCTGCAGTCGAGTTTTTTACAGCATTCATAATAGATGTCGCATTTAAATGCATATCAGAAGTAAAAGGCTTGGCCTGCAAACGGCGTGTCCCATGGTGGAACGACGATTGTAGGATTGCTCGTAAAAAACAGAACAGGGCGTGGGGGTTGCTACGCGCTTCTCCCACTGCAGAGAATCTAG
Organism: Dermacentor variabilis; assembly: GCF_050947875.1. Classification (NCBI taxonomy): domain Eukaryota; kingdom Metazoa; phylum Arthropoda; class Arachnida; order Ixodida; family Ixodidae; genus Dermacentor; species Dermacentor variabilis. The sequence goes on from NC_134578.1 coordinate 73,428,937, forward strand.
TTAACTTTAAAAAAGTAAAATCCGAAGGCAGGCGAACCCGCCGACAGGCCAGACGAGAAAGTTGGCATAAGTTTCTGTCGAGTATTAACTCGTTCAGAGATGAGGCGAAAGCCTGGAACAGGGTCAATAGGATAAGAGGGCGACAAGCACATGCACTCCCTTTGGTAAACACAGAAGGCGATACCCTACAAGATCAGGCGGACTCACTTGGGGAACACTTTGAGAGCGTGTCAAGTGCCAACCATTACTCGCAATCCTTTCTGAAACATAAACAAATAGAAGAATGTAAGCCACTCATGAGAAAATGTCAACAGAATGAACCATACAACTGTCCTTTTAGCATTGCCGAGTTGAGAGCTGCCTTGAGCGCATGCAAGAGCTCTGCACCGGGATCTGACAGAATCATGTATGAAATGATCAAAAACTTACATAAAGACACCCAAGTTACACTAGTCACAATTTTCAACACGATTTGGGCTGCGGGATACTTCCCGACTACATGGAAAGAAGCCATTGTGATCCCGGTTTTGAAGCAAGGCAAAGATCCTTCCTCAGTGGCAAGTTACCGCCCGATAGCCCTGACAAGTTGCCTTTGTAAGGTATTTGAAAAAATGATCAATCGCCGTCTCGTGCATCTCCTAGAGTCCAGTGAAATGCTTGACCCATTTCAATGTGGTTTTCGGGAAGGGCGATCTACAACCGACCATCTTGTGCGCATCGAAGCGAGCATTCGCGATGCCTTCGTGCACAAGCAATCTTTCTTATCTGTATTTCTGGATATGGAAAAAGCGTACGACACAACCTGGCGGTACGGAATCCTGCGCGATCTTTCCGCGCTAGGTATCCGCGGCAATATGCTAAATACTATAGAGAGCTACCTAGAGAACCGTACATTTCGAGTGAAAATAGGTACTGCACTGTCGCGTACATTTATACAGAAAACTGGGGTACCCCAGGGTGGCGTACTCAACTGCATGCTCTTTGTCGTAAAGATGAACACGCTTCGTGCATCTTTACCACCAGCCATTTTCTATTCCGTCTACGTAGACGATATCCTGCAACCTCACACTCTGCGAGAGACAAGTACAGCACGGTTTGAACAAGGTGTCACAGTGGGCAGAGAAAAATGGATTTAAAATCAATCCTCACAAGAGTTCTTGTGTTCTGTATTCAAGAAAGAGAGGCCTGGATCCGGATCCTTGCTTAGAGCTGTGTGGACAACACATACCTGTAAACAAAGAACACAAATTTCTAGGTGTTATACTTGACAGTAGACTCACTTTCATCCCACACATAAAACATCTTAAAGAAAAATGTCTGAAAACAATGAACCTATTGAAACTTCTATCGCAGACTACGTGGGGTAGTGACAGGACGTGCCTAATGAATCTCTATAAGAGTCTGATTCGGTCGCGATTAGATTATGGTGCCGTGATCTATCAGTCTGCCGCCCCGAGCGCGCTAAAGATGCTAGATCCGGTCCACCATTTAGGAATCCGCCTAGCCACGGGCGCTTTCAGAACGAGTCCCATACAAAGTTTATATGCAGAATCGAATGAGTGGTCACTTCATATCCAGAGAACATACATCAGCCAAACATATTTTTTTAAAGTCCACTCTAATCCTCAACATCCGTGTTATAGTACCGATAACGAGTGACACACGCTACACTCTTTCGCAATCGACCCTCCGTAAGACAACCTTTCTCGCTGCGTGTGAGGGAGCTTAGTGAAGAAATGCATGTCCCACTCCTCGAGCTTCGCCCAATGCATCCAGCCAAGCTGCTACCTCCTTGGGAGTGGCAGCTGATACAATGCGACACATCTTTCGTTCAAGTTACAAAGCACGCTTCAGACATTGAAATCCAAATGCATTTCCGGGAACTCCTTCACAAACACTCCTGCACGGAGTTCTACACAGACGCATCGAAGTCGCACGACGGGCTGTCCTATGCAGCCGTCGGTCCATCCTTCTCGGAATCCGGCGTACTGCATCCGGAAACTAGCATCTTTACGGCTGAAGCCTACGCAATATTATCGACCGTGAAGCATATAAGGAAATCAAAACTCAAAAGATCAGTTATATATACGGACTCCCTAAGTGTTGTGAAGGCTTTGATGTCATTCTCTAACCACAAAAATCCGGTAATTAATGAACTCTATTCCATCTTATGTAACGCATATATATCTAACCAGCATGTGATTATATGCTGGGTGCCAGGACATAGGACCATCGAAGGTAATGTTCTGGCGGACCAGATGGCCACGTCAGTTGCATGGCATTCTGCTAATCCCACCGCTGCAGTTCCTGTCACAGATCTGAAGCCCTTCTTGCGGAGGAAACTACGAAATCACTGGCAACGCCTATGGGACGCGGAAACAAATAATGAACTCCACGTGATAAAGCCACAGTTAGGATTCTGGCCCTCTGTAACAAAATCACGCCGAACAGATGTCCTATTCTGTCGTCTCAGAATAGGACACACATTTGGCACGCATAACTATTTACTCACTGAAAATGATCCTCCAACCTGCGGTAGATGCGGGGAGAGGCTGACCGTCCTCCACGTCCGCCTGGAGTGTCGGGAAGCTGAATATGAAAGAAAGAAACATTTTCGTTTAGCATACCGGCATCATATCCCCCTTCATCCCGCAATGCTACTCGGCCCAGAACCTTTATTTGACACCAACGCCGTCCTAAGTTTTCTGAAAGATGTTGTCTTGCATGTTTTTAGCCCCACATGTTCGTAGCGGGTCCTCTCTTCAGAGGATGCCGCTGCGATATCTCTTTAGTATAGCACATGCCTCTAGGCCCTTGTCTTTCAAGGGCTCTGTCGAGGCAGCAGTGCTGCAAGTAATTTCACGATCTTATATATTTTATAATTTGCATCATTCTTCTACGATGGATTTTAATCTTCATAGTATTCGTCATAAGTCATCGCCATAATTTTATAGCAGGTAGATTTTACGCACTTTACAGCGAATATTTTTAGGGCACTTTACAGCCAAGTCACATCTTCCATAATACATCTTCAACATTACCACGTGTCATGGCGCTCTTTGGCCAAACCTGGCCCTTGCGCAACAAAACACAACACATCATCATCATCATTTCTTCGTCTAGCCGAACCAAATATAGCCAAGCAACACCAGTTCACCAGGCTAAACAGTGGTTCAACAACTAAAATAAAGGCTAGTATGCTTTGCATCCTGGGCTTAACCTTAGCTAAGCCACAGCCATTTTTAATTTACTCGGTTATCTCAAAACAAGAAGACCAGCTCCCACTAAATTCTGCATTGAACACTATTATTAATTGGTTCACAGCATACGAAATGAAAATTAATAATGCAAGAACATCACATTCTACAATTAGAAACAAAAGCAAAAACGCATTGACTTTTGATTATGAAATCAACGGGGAGTATTTAACACGAGTGAGCCATTTCAAATATTTAGTCGTCACTGTATCATCAAATCTAAGCTCGCATACACATATCGGTAACATATGCTCTATAGCGGAAACTAAGTTGTGGTTCATTGGATGAAAATTAAAGCTTGCTTCTACAAAAGCAAAGCTAACTGCATATCTTGCACTGGTACACTCCTACACTGGAATATGCGAGCGTCGTACGGGATCCGCATCATACAAACCAAGTTGATAAGATTGAGAAAGGTCAGGCAACGGCAGCTAGGTTCATTTTATCTAGTTATAAATTTAGAGATTCAGTGAGTGACATGGTCCTTGACCTAAACTTGCTTTCACTTTCATACCTAAGGAAGGTCTCCAGGGTAATATTTGTTTATCTGTTCTATATGCTCTATAATTTCTATATCTATATTTAATCACTTCAAGGTAAAGATAAGCCCCTACTTAAAGCAGCGTTCCTCACGAGCTGTGCGAACTTCTTACCAAGATTAGATTACACCTGTGACGGCCCGAATCAACTCCTTTAGGCACTATTTCTTTACAAGAACAATAGCTGAATGGAATGCATTATGCAAAAACGCCGGCGTCGGCGTTCGTGTTGTCAACTGCTCTACTCTTGTGTCCTGTCTGCACTCCTCACCTCTTTTTTCCATAATGAATCCTTACCATTTAGCTCTGCTTTCTGCTGTTCGAATGGAATGCCTTGCCCCAGGACCTCTAACAAGCAGATAACCTGCTCAATGTCGAACATTATTTGTCCCGTTACTTATCCGAATAGAAATTTTTGGAATTTTCTTGTCTTTATTGTTATGTCTTTCGTGGAAGTTCCGATTTTCACTGGTTTGAAACCTAACGCACTGTTGCGATTATTGGTCGGTAAATGTGTTGTATTTGCTTCCTGTATCAACAGAGCAGCTGGACGATTTGGTTATGCTGGTTGTTTGTTTCCATTTGATTGAGCTAGGCTTGTATAAATGTTGCACTTGTGACTGCGGGCAATTGTTGAGTTGTATCTGCATTCTCCATGTCACGACCTTACAGCTGATAGTATTCATATCGATGCGAACTAAGGCGCGAAAACACCGCGTACGGTGGACTCTGTCCCTTCGCAAAGGGTACCCCCCTCATCCCGATGGGCCAGTACAACTCTAAACTTGGAAGGACTGGGAGATCTCACTGCGTTCATTGGATCCGGTAAGGCAGAACATCGCCGCTAGCCGGGCTGACAGCGTCATGGATATGGTAAGCATGAACGCTTGAGTGAAGAGATCATGCGGTAACACAGGGGACCTGACAGGTCCCAAAGGTACTGTCAAAATAAAGTTTTTCCTCCTCATCCTTCTCCTCGCAAATGGCTTTCGAGATACAGCTGCCCGGGCGGCCGCGCATCGCCGCGCGGACCGCCCGGGATAAAGCGTGCCCCTATCCCTACCCTCCACCTGGAGCCTAGCGCGCGACGGAAAACGGCGTGCTATCTTCCCCGCTTTCCTCGCTTGTGCGCGAGATTGAGCCGAGATGGCCAGCTCAGCCTGGCATGCGCTCATTCACTTATCGAGCATATAGTACGTGGCGATGATTTTATTGCCCTTGGACCTTTATACGGAATCACACGGCGACGGCAGAAATATGCCTGGACATGGTCTTTAATAACAAATACAGAAGAATGATACAGTTCTGCTGTACCCAAGCCCTGTTGGGATACCAGGAAATGAAGAAGCAGATAGATGCGCGTCCACGGTAGCGCACAAGTTCTTAACTCACATAGCACTTCTATATCGCGACAGTATCCCAGTGATCTGTAATGCCTTGGTATCAAAATGGCAGAAAGAATGGAAGTCGTGCATAACAAGTTACATGTGACTTGGCGGGTGGAAATAGCGCACTCACCAAGAACGGTTCTATGAGAGCATCCTATGTCTACTTCGAATTGGGCGCACACATCTCACAGACAAATTTCTACCACAAAAAGAAAACCCACAAATTTGCGAGAAATGCCTTGAATCGGTTACAGTAAACCACATTATTATGACATGTCCACATACACACACAGTGGAGGGAACATTTACACAATTTGTACACCTTCCATATACCTTACACCGTTCCTTAATATTGGGAGATGAAGGGCTAGTGCCGTTCACTGACTCGTTGTTCGAGTTTTTAGGTGAAACAGGTTATTTACATCGACTTTAAAGTAACGCAGCTTTTGCTGCCTCAATGTTGGATTCTGTACTGTCCTGTGACTGGTGCAGCATAGGATTGGTCACTTTGCGCCACAAAATCCGAATGACCTAATTAACTAATAATCAACATGACTTTGATTTTACAACGTAGCTGTATATGCCTAGGCGAAACGCTTGCGGTCCGACCGCAGAAACCCTCCGGCGTAAGCTGCGGCGCTAGGGTACGACGATAGTGATGTCGTTTCAGTCTCGCAGCAAAGGTGCACCGCGCCATTGGCTACTCCAATAGTAACATCGTTCCTCTCTCGCAGCAGAGGGTGCGCGCAGCAGTCTCTCTCCGACTTCGCAATGGGACGGCTCTGCTTCGTTCATTTTCCCGAGGAGCAGCTGGCCTACGAACAACAGTGCCGAGAGCAGTAGCAGGATGGATCTCGTCGGTGTCGCGTCAACACCTGAGTAGAGACTCAGGCCCGCAATTTGGAGCGCAAAACGGCAATGCTACGCCGATCCGGCTGCTCGCGTGACCGAGCTCGTTCGCGAAGCCAAGCTTAGACGGCAATATATTGTCGCCGACGCCGCGGCCGAGCGAGACCGCCAACTGCGACTTCGGGCCGAAGATCCGGCGTTCGAAAATCTGTCTCTGTCTTTAAGTAAACGAAATGTGCGGATCCGGGGCGTCACTTGGTAGCTGCAATGCATATCCGAGTCACAAACACTCTGAATAAAGCATTACGAAACACAAATGCCCAACCTAATTTATAAATGAGGTTGACAAATTGGATAGCCAATTGTGGTATAAAGATTATAAACAGGGATAAGGTGCCTCAGAAAGGCTGGCCAACGTTTTGGTAAGAGGACCTATCTAGAAATAGACATATGCGTGTTGAGTGAGGCCCTGCACTTCTGTCACACAAACAACACAATAAATGAACTCGAGCTTTCCAAGAAGCTTTCAGTATTTTCCCGACGAATGCGTATCAGAAGTGTTTTCGCAAACAACACAGCAGACACCGCGACGACACCACTTAGAGCGCAATCCACTTGGGATCCCGAACCAGAACAAACCATAGAAATTCACCTATATCTTAAAATTGTGAGTAAAAAAATTATAAGCCAATCCAAGACATCTAAGCGACCTAAAAACATAACTGCGTAGGCGAGTCGTATTGTTTCAAATCTGAGCGGCCGGAATGACACTGCTGTTAAGGAAGCAGATAAAGGTGGAAGTATAGTTATTTGGACAGTAAACAATACAAGCACAAGGCTTGCCGAAAACTAAACAACCCAGAACATTACTGTAAGCTAGACAATGATCAGACATATTGATCCTACCCGTTGACAATTACCAACTGGTTGAAATCCCTTTTGGATGAATTGGTAACATCGTCCGAATACAAATTTCTTAAACCATGCAACAAAACTGCCAGGCGCTTTTACGTCCATGATGATGATGATATGTGGGGTTTTATGGCGCAAGGGCCACTCATGGCCAAAGAGCGCCAGGCAATGTTTTAATGGAGTCAGTGATGCAAGTAATGATCAATGGCGTCGTGGTTGGCTATAACGATGGAACCTGGCTGTATAGGGGCCTTAAAACAATAGTAAATTAATATATATCTATTAAAATTGTGACAGTGACTTTTTAGATGTACTATGAATTTAAAAGATATGTTCTCATGGAGGGATGGAATAAAATATGTAAATGCCAATAGCACTATTGCCTCACGAGGCCCTTAAGTGCAAGGGCCTGTAGGCACGTGCTCTACAAAATGTTACTATCGTAGCAGCAGCGTCTGGTATGATGCTGTGCTACGAATCTGTTGGGCCTATAACTTGCAATGAATTAACTTCTTCCAGATAGTTAAAAACTGACTTTCTGTGAAAAAACGGGTCCGCACCGAGCAACATTGCAGGATGAAAAGGAATGTTTTGTCGGTAGGCTAGAGGGAAGTGTTTTTTCCTTTCAGTTTCCATTTCTCTATACTCCAGCAAGACATGGAGGACGGTTAGTGTCTCGCCACATCTACAGCATATGGGAGGTTCGCTACCGGTCAAGAGATAAGAGTGCGTGCCATACGTATGACCTATCCGAAGGCGGCAGAAAATGACCTCGATTCGCCGTACTTTTGTTATCGGTGGGAAATTTCGTAATTGTGGCTCGATCAAATGGAGTTTATTAGAGGTTTCGGTGTCCCACTTCTGTTGCCAATACCGCCTAAGTTTTTCGCGCAAAAATGGCTTTAAGCCTGAGGCAGGGGTACCTACGGAACAGTTGCCAGCTTTCGTTGCAATGGATGTGGCAATTTCATCTGCAAGCATGTTGCCCTTAATGCCTCTGTGCCCAGGTACCCAACATATTATGACGTGCTGATTAGATGTATATGCTGTGCACAGGAGCGAATATAGCTCATTGAGTACAGCACTGTTGCGTTTCTGGAGTGACATTAGAGATTTTACGACACTAAGGGAGTCTGTGTATATAATGGCCTTTTGCAATTTCATTTTCTTGATATGTTTAACAGCTGTCAGTACAGCATATGCCTCAGCAGTGAATATGCTTGTTTCTGGGTGCAGGACGTTGGAGTCTGAAAATGATCGACCGACGGCTGCATACGAAACGCCGGCATGCGACTTTGAGGCATCTGTGTAAAATTCCTGGCAAGAGTACTTCGACAGAAGTTCAAGAAAGTGCATTTCAATGTGTACCTGGGGAGCGTTCTTCGTTATTTCAACGAACGAAGTATCACACTCAATGAGCTCCCATTGCCACGGCGGACATAGCATGACAGGAGCCATAAGAGGATTTTCAAAAAGTGGAACATCCATTTCTTGACTGAGTTTCCGTACACGCAGTGAGAAGGGTTGTCTAACTGCTGGTCGATTATTAAATAAAGTTGCAGATGTCATGTTGTTTACACTTGGGTAAGGGATGCTCACGGTTTGCATTTACCTTCAGAAAATACATAAAACTTGAGTACGACCTGTGAAGATGAAGCGACCACTCATTAGCTTCAACGTAAAGACTCTCCACAGGACTTGTCCTGAAGGCACCGGTCGCCAGGCGGATACCTTGGTGATGAACAGGATCCAGCATCTTCAATGCACTCGGGCTAGCCGAATGATAAACTATTGCCCCATAATCTAAGCGTGTTCTAATGAGGCTCTTGTAAAGGTTCAGGATGCATTTCTTATCACTACCCCACGTTGTGTGTGACAAAAGTTTAAGAATGTTCATGGTTTTTAGGCATTTGTTTCTGAGGTACTTGTGTGAAATAAAGGTTAATTTCGTGTCTAAAATAACGCCTAAAAATTTGTGTTCTGTGCTCACAGGTATGTGCTGTCCCTGAAGTTCAACTTGAGGATTTGCTATGAGACCTCTTTTTTGAGTGAAAAGAAGACAGGTACTCTTGTTGACATTGAGCGTAAAGCCATTTTCATCAGCCCACTTAGACACCTTGTTTAAACAAAGCTGTACTTGTCGCTCGCAGATAGCGAGATTACATGACTTAAATCCAATCTGAACGTCATCAACATATACTGAGTAAAATATACTACGCGGTATTGATGAGCGCAAGGAATTCATTTTTATGATAAAAAGTGTGCCGCTAAGCACGCCACCTTGCGGTACCCCAGTTTCCTGTAGAAATGGTCTCGAGAGAACATTACCAATTCTGACACGGAATGTGCGATTTGATAAATAGCTTTCGATTACATGAAGCATTTTTCCGCGGATGCCCAACTCTGATAAGTCACGTAGAATTCCATACCGCCACGTGGTGTCGTAAGCCGTTTCCATGTCTAAGAATACAGAAAGAACTGTTTGTGTATGAAAGCGTCGCGAATATATGCTTCAATGCGAACGAGGTGGTCTGTCGTCGATCGGCCTTCCCTAAAACCACACTGATATGGGTCAAGGAGCTTGTTTGATTCAAGGAAGTGCAAGAGCCTGCGATTTATCATTTTCTCAAAGAGCTTACATAGACAACTTGTGAGTGTTATGGGCCGGTAGTTTGCCACAGAGGACGGATCTTTACCTTGTTTCAAGACAGGGACTACAATCGCCTCTTTCCATGCCAATGGAATGTCTCCTGTTTCCCAGATAGTGTTGAAAATAGACAACAGAGCCATCTGCATGTCAGGGTGAAGATGTTTTATCATTATGTACATGATTCTGTCGTCTCCTGGCGCCGATTTCGTGCAGCCGTTCAAGGAAGCTTTGAACTCAGCAATGCTAAAATGATCATTGTACGGTTCACTTCCACTAGCTTTACGGTTCAGTGCCTTACTTTCAGCTATATGTTTACGTTGCTGGAATGACTGCGAGTAGTTCGCACAGCTAGAAACCCGCTCGAAGTGTCCTCCCAGAGCGTTCGCCTGGTCTTGAAGGCTGTGGCCTTCATCATCAACCAAAGGAATGTTGTAGGTTTGTCGAGTGATTAATTTTCTTAGCCTGTTCCAGACTTTTGCTTCTTGTGTATAGGAATTTATGCTTGTGACGTATTTTTCCCAGCTTTCTCTTTTAGCGATACGACGCGTTCCTCTGCCTTTGGATTTCACGTGCTTAAAGTTGATGAGGTTTTCTGCCGTTGGAGATTGACGTAGTAAACGCCAGGCTTTGTTTTGCTCCTTACGCGCCTTCTTGCATTGCTCATTCCACCACGGCTAGCGCCTCTTTTTTGTAGTCCCCTTCGTTTGTGGAATGCACTCTATTGCAGCGTCAATTATAAAAGCGGTAAAATAAGCAATAGCATCGTTCACACTAAAATCTTTAAAAGTGTTTCGCTGCATCTGGGTGATTTCCTCAAATTTTTTCCAATCTGCGGATGCAACTTCCCATTGAGGGGGGTGTGGTAGGAATTCATTTTGTTCTAAAGCTTTGAGGCAGATGGTAAAAGGATCACTCCCATATGGGTTTTTGACTACCTCCCATTCTAGGCAAGGTACAAGTGTAGTCGAGCAGATAGCTAAATATATCGCAGAGTAGGTGCCATGTGCTGTGCTATAGAATGTCGGCTCCTTTTTATTTAATATGCATGCACCTGAAGAAACAAGGAAATTTTCTATTACGCGCCCTTTGACATCGCATCGAGAGTCTCCCCAGAGAGTATGGTGCGCGTTGAAATCCCCAACGAGTACGTAGGGCTCAGGCAGCTCATCGATTAGACTAAGAAATTCTGTTCTTTGGAGTCGATAATGGGGTGGTATATACACAGAAGAGATTGTAATGAGTTTACCTAACACTAAGGCTCGAACCGCAACTGCCTCAAGAGGCGTTCGGAGTTCCAAGGCCTGGCATGCTACACGCTTATCAACTATAATTGCGACACCACCGGACGAAGCAAAAGCTTCGTCACGTTCCTTGCGAAAAATGTTAAATTGGGGTAGAAATCCTGTCTGTGTAAGTTTTAAATGGGTCTCTTGTGCACACAGCACCTTTGGATTATATTTACGCAAGAGTTCCTTGACATCAGCGAGGTTATGTAGGAGAACCCTGACGTTCCATTGTAATATTTGTGTCTCCATAGTTAATAACGTGTGTGTGTGTGTGTGCTGTGTGTTGAGAGAGGAAATTTGATTTAGATTACAGGGCCTTCCCAGGCCCTGTAATGCGGAGTTTGTCTTTCTTGCCGCCGTCCTGAGACTGGCGGCGGTCTTTGGGCGCTTGCGGCGCCGTCTGGCTTGAAGTAGTGTCCATTGCCTCTAGACAGGCACTGGACGTCCGCTCTTGTGAGCGGCGCGTTTGTCGTGAAGGCTTCACCTGAGCAGATGAGACCTTCGTGCCTACCAACCCTGAGGTCGATGGGCCCTCTTTCTGTGACGGCGAGGCAGCGTTGGCTGCTATCGCCGAGGGGGCTGGTGGCACAACCTCGGCCACGCTCTTTGTGGGCCGGGCTGATGCCGGACTCTGCTGCGGCGTTGCCCCCTTACGCGCCGCACCAACATAGCTTGCGGTATGAATGAATGAAACACGTTTCCGCGCTTCTTGAAACGATATATTCTCCTTAACTTTCAGTGTAATAATATCCTTTTCTTTTTTCCACGTCGGACATGATCGGGAATATGTGGCCTGATCACCGTCGCAGTTCACACAGTGGAGTGCGCCAGTGCAGTTGTCGGAAGCGTGCTCTCGACCACATTTCGCGCAAGTGAGGCGGCCTCGGCAACTTTGTGAGCCATGGCCAAATCTTTGACATTTGAAACATCTACGTGGATTTGGAATGTATGGTCTTACTCGTGTTTTTGTGTATGCTGTGTCGAGAGATTCTGGCAGAACACTTGTAGCAAACGTGAGAACGAGACGTTTTGTAGAAATTTCTTTGTTGTCGCGCTTGATCGTTATTCTTTGTACTTTGACAACTTCTTGTTCCTTCCATCCTTCGAGTAGTTCTTCTTCACTCAGGCTCAAAAGATCGGCGTCTGATACCACACCTCTGGATGTGTTCATAGATCGATGTGGCGTCACTGTGACTTCAACATCACCAAAAGCCAGAATATTTGAAATCTTTTCACGTTGGAGCTGGTCACGTGTTTCAAGCAGTAAGTCGCCGCTAGCCATTTTAGTGATCTTGTATCCAGGACCAAGAACATCGGTGAGAACTTTCGCAACGGTGAATGGTGAAAGGGTTCTTACTGTCTTATCAGGGCACTGACTATGTATGACGTGGTAACGCGGGAAGGATTCCCTGCGTTGGGCCAAGAATTGAAAAGTTTCTTCGGTGCGCCCTCTTTTCGAAAGAGGGCGATCAGGAAGTCGGGGAAAGGTGCTTAAAGCCATCAATAACTTATTACATTTCGGCAGCTATGCCAGCCACCCACCACGGAGCCCAACAAGGGGACGCTGCGAGACCCGAAGGAAACACAGACGCCAGCTGTACATAGCTACTATAACCCAATATAATAGATCCAAGGTTGGATGAACTACAGCAGGTTAACCCTTGCTGCCTGGAGAATTGGAAGTAAACGAAGTGAGAAGAAGACAGGAAAGGTGGAAAGTGAGAGAGAAAGACGAAGGTTTAGGAGAGAGAAAGATAGGAAAAGGCAACTACCGATTTCCCCCGGGTGGGTCAATCCGGGGGTGCCGTCTATGTGAAGCTGAGGCCGAAGAAGTGTGTTGCCTCCGCCGGGGGGCCTTAAAGGTCCAAACACCCAGCATCGACTCAACCCCCAGGATGCCCTTTTCCCCAGACACGGCTAAGCCGCGCACGGCTACACGCGGGAGGGTCCAACCCTCGTGTGCTCGGGTACGTGGTGTCGCAACACACCAAACGCCTGCTTGCGCAGACGCCCCTGCGGGGACGTCCATCCAAAAATTCATAAAATTCCATCCACTGAACTTTATAAAGTATACACCGCTAGTATCCCAGGGCGCCCGATAGTATCAAGCAAAACACCCCGACAGAAAGCATCTCTACATTCCTTCACCACTTCCTTGGTGACTTTTCCAACACACTTCCGTCATTTGTGCTTGATAAACCTCACCTACTGGGAATTATGAAGTAAATAATACTGAAGACACACTACCCGAAAACGCAATTCTCGCAACACTAGACGGAGCGGTCCTCTGCGCGAACATTCCAATCCCCGATTGTCTATCTTAGAAAAAAAAACACGCTGCCCAATATATAACGAAGGTCGCAGAAGAGCGCGGGCTAGAACCATCCTTCGACGAATCGATCCTTACGGGGCAGATGCATTCATCGTCGACGCCACCAAACATGGCAGCGAAGACAGGTTTGCAATCACGGTCGTTGACGCGCGCGGAACACTTATCAGCACCGCCTCAATCTGCGCTAAACACGCGAACGCGGTGGAGGAAACGGCCATAGCCTTGGCTCTTCAAGCCGCAATAGGCCCGGCGACCATTTTCTCCGACTCGCGCACGGCGGCCAGGGCTTTCTCGTCCACTCTAGTTTGTAAACACGCAGCCGACATCGTCAACAGGTCCTTTCGTATTACTACGCGAGAAGACACTGGAGGTCATACCTTAGCGTGGTTCCCGGCGCACGCGAACGATGTAACTAACCAAGCGGGTTGCAACCCTAACGAGCGGGCCAACAGCCTGGCGCGTGAATTCACGAACCGCGCCCCAGCTAGCGGCCCGGCTCTCTCGCAGGATTGCTCCTTCAAAGATAATCTTACGACCTTTAACGAAATTACGTCACATTACAGACACAGCAGGGGCAAATTCCCTCCCCCCAGCCCTAAACTGAACAGGGCTGAGGCTGTTTCTTTCCGGCTTTTACAGACGAGATCCTACCTCACCCCGAGAGCGCTTAGTTGGACAAACCCGAACTTCCCGCAATCGTGCTCCAAATTCGGTCACGCGTGCTGGTCCTTCGACCACATGCTCTGGATGTGCCCGTACAACGCGGGCTCTGACTTTTATAACAAGCCTTGCTGAAGAGCTCGGATTTCACAAACCAACTACAGGCCGTCCAGAGGGCCCGCGACGTCGCGGAGAGTCATCACCTCCCTGTCCCGTCGTGGGCGGAGCCACCAACTTGATCGGGGAGCCTATAAAGAAACTAATATTATAAATATAAATAATATAAATACTAACAATATAAATACACTAATAAAGTTCTTGTCACTGTCACTGCCTAAACAGAAAGCACAGCACTCTATTGAAGTCTACTTGTCTCTTCTTGAATTAGTTCTAACACATAACTACGTCGAGTTTGAGGAGATTTACTGCCTAAACATACATGGGACAAGTATGGGTACGCCTTTTGCCATAAGTTTTGCGAACAGATTATTGGGGATTCTAGAAATACATTTCCTTCCGCGCTGCACTGACAAGCCCCACACATACGATACATAGACGACGTATTCATAACATGGGGAATGGTCAAGGCAGTCTAAATAAATATGTAGCATTTCTAAATTATTTTCATCCAACAATAAAATACACACCAGAATCTTCAACAGAGCGCATAAACTTGCTTCACACAACAATATACATTGGCAATAGGACATTAAAGACAACGCTGTATAGGAAACCTCTCGACAAACAACAGCACCTAGAATATACGAGCCACCATCCCAGACATTGCAAACAAGACATCTTTAATGCCCAAGCCACACGACCGCGTCGCATTTGTGTGGAAAACCAAGACTACACAGAAAGACTCGATCACCTTGAAGAAACCATATCAAAGAGGAACCGCTCAAACAGCGCCTACACTGATGCAAGCAAACTTGATCGAGCTGAGGTCCTCAACCCCTGCCCTAGCACCACAACAGCAACAACTCCTCTTCTTTTTACTAAATTATTAAACGCACTCCAAACATGAAGAGCATCCTCTGTAAATACTACCCAATTGTCACCAGCAACCAGAAACTTTACATTTTTCCCGACCCGCCCCGAGTAGCCTACAGACGCAACACTAACTTTAAGGATATATTTGTACATGTCAAAGTAAGGACGAAGGCTAAATTAGGAAACGGTCTCTGTGGATGCTCAAGGTGCTCTACATGCAAACATATTAAATCGACTACTACAGTAAAAAGTCCCGAGTCGAATTACTCACACAAGGCAAACTTCGTGTTTCACCAGCAGATCAAGCAATGTAGTCTACATCTGGAATATGTCGCTTGCAGCAAACAATACATATGTGAGACAGGACAACAAATTCATACAAGAATCAACGGTCACCGCGCAGATGCAAAGCACAATTTACTGACAGCAGTAGCCAGCCACTTCAATGAACATGGTCATATATTCGACAAAGCAAGGCTCTACATACTACAAACCAATTTCAGTTCACCTAGCGAGAGGAAGTATACGGAATCATACCTCATACAAAAGTTTACATTCGCACACCCACGGTAAAGAATTTGGCACGTAGCAACCTAGAATCTCTAAAAGCTGTAACTTAAATCTGAAATTTTCATATCATCAACCAAGGCACAAAACACATTGTGCCACCAGCTAACCTTAATTCTTAACATCACCTATTCCTCCATTTTCAATGTTTCCCTGCCTACTACTCAATTTAACATACTCTTTCATATTTTTACGCATATATCAACTGTACGAACCCTTTTCCCATATACATCTGCCGCAGCCAGCTTTTACTCATGTCACCCTCCAATTTGTTGTTCTAGTTTCAGTTCCCCCTTTTCTTGTCTGCTTATTTATTTTTTCGAAACACCCCCACCAACAGATTCCTAAGCCTCTAACGCCCGGATCTATTTCTTGGCGGCTCAGCCAAACAGGGTGTCGCCACTTCTCTATACGATCGTGACGACGCCTACGTTGACCTACTGGGGCTAACGTCCCTTGAAAGACCAAGCCGCTACCCTCCAGCTACCCCATCCATTGCGCCCCGGACTCCTTGTCGCCATTTCAGCTCTTTCAAAATTACCCTACGCATTGCTGCTACGTTACTCAAGTCATTCTTTCAACTGATGTTTTTTTATGTCCTTTTTGTTATTCGCGGATTCGCCGGCTGGCCGGCTCTTCTAAAGCCACAAAAGCATGCCACCAACGACGCCCCTGAAGGATCTCTAACCTCTCGCTCCCCCAACACCCTCCGATGCCCTTCTATTTCTTTTCTTGTGCTTTTTCCCATCTTGGTCTCTTCTTTTCTCTCTCTGTATTTCTCCGCGCTTTCCCACTCTCCCGCTCTTGTCTCCTCGTCTTACGAACCACGCTTACAGACGTCAGGCGGCAGCGCTCATTTTCTTTGCAGCGCCTCCCTTTAAAACCAGCCGCCACCGACAACAACCACACGTGACGTCACTATACTAACCCTTTAAAGCTAACATGCCGAGGATGACGACGTCACCTTTGACGAAAATAAGTCCTCCGATCGAAACGTTGGCCAGCCTTTCTGAAGCACCTTATCCGTGTTTATAACCTTCATACTGCATACCACAACAACATAATTCGTAAATATTTTGATGAACCCACTGGATTAACACAATGAACCGCTCATAACCATCCCTCGATGATGGTGATTATGCGAAGCCCCATGAGCGGCATTTCTGGTAAAGACTGATTTAAACTGAAGTCAAACGTGTGCGTAACCTCATAATTAATAACAACGACGTAGCCGATCTTTGAGAAAGAGTTTAATGAACCATCGGAAGTAACCCAGCGATAAACACCGGGGCTGCACATTTTAGCTTCGCTGGTTCTGGCGCTGGTATGCACTGGATGCATACGCGTTGTTTTTTTTTACTTTACTCAGCCATGCTTTTTATGGCCGTGAATAATTTTTATTTATTTTCACTCCTTCCTCGGCAACTTCAAGTCGACGTCGTGTTCGTAAATCCGGGCTTCATCGTTGGCCCCGACCATTTCAAAGAATTCACCGTTGTCGTCTGAAGATTTCTTATCAATGCAAGATGCATCATCATCAGCCTGGTTACGCCCACTGCAGGGCAAAGGCCTCTCCCATACTTCTCCAACAACCCCGGTTATGTACTAATTGCGGCCATGCCGTCCCAGCAAACTTCTTAATCTCATCCACCCACCTAACTTTCTGCCGCCCCCTGCTACGCTTCCCTTCCCTTGGGATCCAGTCCGTAACCCTTAATGACCATCGGTTATCTTCCCTCCTCATTACATGTCCTGTCCATGCCCATTTCTTTTTCTTGATTTCAACTAAGATGTCATTAACTCGCGTTTGTTCCCTCACCCAATCAGCTCTTTTCTTATCCCTTAACGTTACACCTATCATTCTTCTTTCCATAGCTCGTTGCGTCGTCCTCAATTTGAGTAGAACCCTTTTCGTAAGCCTCCAGGTCTCTGCCCCGTAGGTGAGTACTGGTAAGACACAGTACCGTAGGTGCGTACTGGTAAGACAAATGCAAGATGCGTTTTCTCCTAAATATTGCTTATGCTTCAGCAGTTTTGGCACTATCTTGGCGCTAACTTCTTCATTCTTAAGTTTCCCGGGTAATTTTTGGGAACGGATGACTCTGCTAAACCATGGGATTTTGCTATCATTCTAATACTCGATCGGCGGTGACTAAGCACTAGAAAACGCGCGCAGCCCATCGATGTCTTGCTCTGCGCATCAGAGGGAGGGGCGTCGTGACCTTGCATTGTCTTCGGGGTCTTCACGTCGTTCTTGAGAACGAACGATCAATATGAGCACAGTTCGTCGCTCTAGGGCAACCTTTTCCGTAGACAGCTTGCAAAGACTGATTAATTTCTGCGCCACTCTTGCGAAATTGCAGGAGAAATTTCGTAATGATTCGTTGTTCTTTCTGCCTGCCGTTCTTCATTTAGACACCGACTAAAAATTGGTTGCACAAAAAGCGCACGCATGGAATTGCGCCTTCTCATATAGCCGTATTGATCACGCCTAAGTTCTGCTGGGTACACTCGGGTAAGTAAAGCAATGTAGTTGCACCACTATACCGTCTCCCATGTTTTTGCTCACTCACTGCGCGGATTTTTTTAGGTCATATCTCATATCGGGGCTGTTTACATTTGAAGAGGTTGCAACAAAGCGTCGCCTTATTGATTGCCGGAGCAGAAACGCGGTGCCTGCACTAGCCAAAGCAGCGCAATGAATTCGTTCAGATAAAAAGAAAAAAATATGAATACATTCTTTGGAATGGGCTTGTCAAGCTCGCGTTACGCGAGAACGCATTTGGACGAACAGATTCGAGCCTTTGCTGTTTGATGCCTGCCGTATTGCCTGAAAGCGGGACCTTTCATGCTGCTTGGAGAAGTAGTAATGCGATGCTTTCACTGTCTCCGCCAACTGTCTGCCCTAGGTGCATTTTGTGCAAAGTAAACTTTTTGCGGCAGAGGTTGACGAAGGATAGAAAAAAAAATCCAAGAGAATGAATGGGCTCCAGTTACGATTTTCCCTCTGCCCATTACGGAAGAGTCGACTGACCTCGCTGTGGCCACTTTTCTCGATTACGAAAGGTGAGAGTTGGCACCGTGTCGATGTGCACATCTATAATCTTCAAATGCAGTACGTTCTCAAATTATCGCGCAATATGGACTGAAACTTCGAACAGCTCTGTAACCTGAAATGTGTGCTGCCTTATCGGCTTTCTTTGATAATGTCGATTATAAATTTCGCAAAAAAGTGCTGTTAGCGCCTGCTCGAATTCGGAGGTCGCTTCTGAAGCGCATCTCCATCAGATGTATTGCAGAGGGGCGCCTTGAAGCGCGGTGTCCGGTTCAGGGGACTAGCGCTTCTGCCTAACACTACGTTATTTAAGTACATGGTTGTTGCTTTTTTGTGTACTAAAGTTAACAGAAATCACCTTTTATTTGTGCTTGTTGCAAAGGAAGAAGCCGCTGTTAAGGCCTGAAGGCCAGATGGAGGCCTCGGCTCGCCTATACCTTTTAGACATAACAGGTCAGAAAATAAGTTGACATGGTCAGCAAACCCGATATGCTCACAAGTTCTAAGCGCAGTTTCAAGTTTCATTGCAAGTGTTACATAGAAGCAGTTAACAAGAGGAAGGTATAGCTGTATAAAAATGCTATGCTACTACGAAAAGCTCCAGGCTAAAGGAATTAAGTGTCCCTCAGTTGGGATTTCAAATGTCCTTAAATTACACCTAAATTCACTGACATCTTATCATAAGTAGTGATCCCTTCGAAGTCAAAGTTTTGTTTGCCGTAGTTAGTACGTGTTATAGGAACTAGTAGCTTTTGTGAGTAAAAAAATATGCCAGTTGAGTACGCATACCACGAACACCTTCATTGAAAAAATAGTGTTCGCTGTTCGACACCTTTTCGCCATTAGACTTCAGCTATTGGTCAAAAGATTTTGCGCTGCACCCACTTCACCTGCCTGTCACGCGACGTCACAAAACCGCGAAAACTCACCGCGTCAATGCGACGTGTGCGCTTTAAAGACGCATTAGTATGACGAAGAAGGCTGAATTTTTCTCTGAATAGTCGCAGGCTATCCTGTTCCGAAAGGAATAAAAGATGGCTGCCGCCGATCGCTCAGGCACTGACTACTCGCACCTGCCGGAGAGCATGGGTTTATTTGCGTACAATAATACTTTTTTGCGTGGCTGTGTAACGTTTTCGAGCACTTTCAGAGCCTTTACGACCTCGTTCAGTCAACTTTTCTTTGCTGATGATCCTTTTTAGCGGCATTCTTAACCTTCCGTTGCATGCTGCCGCGATTTTCGAACACTCACACAAAAAGACATTGTTGCTGCACAGCGAACTGTCGCATGGTGAAAGTTCAATTTGTTACTTCTTCTTTTGCGGAATGTAATGGGCCGGGGACGCTTCACTTTCGGATATTCTTATTACATTATTGCGATAGCAATTATATGGACACTCCAGGTGCATTCCTGCCGTCGCCGTCACTCTCATGTTCCGTATAAAGTCCAAGGGCGATAACATCGTGACCGCGCACCGCATGCTGACTGTGAGAGTGAAAGGGTGTGAGGGGGTGGTGGCATGGGTGAGCTGACGACGGTGGCTCCGTCTTGTGAGCACAAAGGAGAAAAGCGGCGAGGAATGGCGCGGTGCCTTCCGTCGCGCGCGATATAATGGCGGGAGGAGGGGTAGGTCTTAGGATTCTGTGATCTGTGAATCTGTGATTGCGCTACATGTTTATTTGCCTTGTTTGACGCATTATATACCGTGACGTTTTCTTAGATACATAGATTTATTGGATACTTATATGTATGTTTAAATGTCTTATTGAGAGGTTTCGTGTATACGTGCAGTGAATTTTGTTGCCAGTGACACTTATTTGCCCTTTATCAAACTGTTTCTCCCATTTGTATATTCCATTGTATCTTCGCATTTCTAATTTACGAGGACGAGTCAAATGAAAGTGAGAGAACCAAACCTGCGCAATAATGGTTCCGTTCCTTGTCTGCGAAGCATGCGCATAGCACACAGGCATCTCTCGTTTACAAAAGTGACACGTAGGTGTGAGGATAAAGTTTCTTTAATTCTCATACACTGGGTTGAACAAGGTTGCGCGACATAATGACTGTGTAAA
The DNA here is from genome assembly GCF_050947875.1 of Dermacentor variabilis. NCBI lineage: Eukaryota > Metazoa > Arthropoda > Arachnida > Ixodida > Ixodidae > Dermacentor > Dermacentor variabilis. The sequence goes on from NC_134578.1 coordinate 73,449,498, forward strand.
AGTTAAACAGCGTGCTGTCGTAAGGTTTTTCACAGCTGAAGGTCTTTCTAAAACGAATTTAGTCCCCGTATGGCTACCGTGTACGTTGAACATTTCATTTCATTGGCCACTGGGAAGCATTGTAGCAAACGATTTAAAGAAGGACGTGAAAGTTGCAAAGACGATCCAAAACCGTGCCAAAGCCCCCGTGCAATCACAATTGATGAGCTGATTAAACAAGAACGGAGGACAAGCATCGGTGAACTGGCTGAGCTTGGGAAGATCAATCGCGGTTCAGTTCAAGCCATAATTTCTTAACATCTCGGTTGTCGGCTCTTGGCTGCACAATGGATGCCCAAGATTTTGAACCACCACCAATAGATGGAGCAGTTCGGGGGTGCTTTGACTCATCTTATCCGGTATCACAATGAGGGGGACGACTTCTTGTAATTGGGACCGGGAACGAATCATCGCGCCGCTACTACGAGCCTGAAACACTACGGTAGTTTCCAGTGGAAACACTAGAATTCACCGCCCCCAAAGAAAGCAAAGGCCGTCATTTCCGTCGGGAAGGGGTTGTTGACTTTTCTTTTCGATTGTCAGGGGTCTATACTGATAAAATTTGCTAAAGCTAGAGAGACTATAAAGCTTTTACGATATTTTGAAACACCGGATAGGCTGGGTGTCGCAATCAAGAACAAACGGCGTGAAAAATTGACAACTCAGGTCATCTTGCTCTACGACAATGCCCGTGCCCGCGTCGCTGATGTGGTTAATACAAAAGTGGCAAAGTTCAAGTGAGGAACGCTGCAATATCCGCAGCACAGCCCAGACCTGTCCCCTTGCGACTTCCATACTCTGGGGTAATTGGAAAAAAAACAGCTCCAGGGAACCAGATTCGTGTCGTACGATGACGTGAAAGAGTCAGAGACTTTTGAAGCAGCAACCCAATGAGTTTTATGAGACAGGAATCGCGTGGCTCGTTAGTCAGTTGGACAAAGGTAAGCATGCTCATCGAGACTACTTTTAAATCAAGTACACCATTTGTCATATATTCGCAATGGCTCACTTTCATTTGACTCGTCTTCGTATATTCTGCAGAACTCCTGCTTTTTATATGTGCTCTTTGTTGGGACTATAACTTCGGTGCAATTACACCACACGACATTGGAACAAATGACAGCATCATTGAGATTTTTCCTGGCCGTTGTATATGTACAAAGATGTAAAGAAGGTTCTTGACCGACAAAGTTTGATTAAAACATTTGTCCTCAATTTGTTCATTCCACGGCCTTTGTATTTTTCATATCAGCGGCAAGCACTGCTTCGCTGCTTTCGAACTGATAAAGTTCTAAGGTTCGGGTGATATTTTGTTTACTTATTAAGGAGGCAAAAACATGGAAGCATTGATGTTCATTATTTCGGACACAATTCTTGGGCCATACGAGTGTATTATTTTATGAAAAATACATATTTTACTTGTCTTCCCAGTGCGTAGCGTTCAAGAATTAGTTTGCCGCATCTTTCGCAATGGCAATACAGTTATTATTCATGTATTTGATCCCTCGACAAATTATACAAGGAGGAGGCCGAGCTGCAACGTGAGCCCCCCTCCCTCTCCCCGGACTGAAATTACTGGCTACAGCACTGTTTAGTTGTCTTGACAGTGGGTTGCATTCAAGAATTTGTTTGCAGCATCTTTCGCAATGGCAATGCAGTTATTATTCCTGTGTTTGAACCCCCGACAAATTCTATTAGGAGGAGGTCGAGCTGCCGCGTGAGACCCCCCCTCCCCCTCGAACGAAATTTCTAGCTACTCCACTGAGCGTCAGTGTCCAACCGTAATCTATACCAGCATGCGCTTGCGGTGAGCGATTTAAGCATGAAGACGTGCTTTCTGCTTCTTTCAGGCTTCCGCAATAACAAATTGGGCATAGAGCAGTGGAGACGCTTCATTTCATAAGTGACGCGCATTACTGATGCGGGCAGAAAGAAGTGATTGAGGTCTGTTTTACCAGTGTGAACCCTACTCTGTCACCTATGTTGAACAGGCTGACGAAGTAGTCGTATCTCAAGTACGTGGCATACACAGAATGCTTGCGCGAACTATGAAACTCAAGAGAGGCAATGCGAAAACACAGGGAGCGTACGTGGAGGGCCACTGGCTGGCTTTCCAGGCTTCACTGGAAGGCTCGATATGTGCGAGCTGGACACGCCCGGGGACGAGCTCTTTAACAAGCTCTTGAACAAAAGAATGATTTCGGCGTTTTACCATGCATTCATGCCCCTCTGTTGAACAAGCGCTGAAGAAGCGCTGAACAATTTCTCGAGCCAGCGCGTTATCAGAGATACTTTCCGACACATCGTCAGCAGCAACACGCTTTTGTGCTCTCCCACAGTGAGCCGATTCGGATCAACGGCCTGTGTTCATGAGGCTCAGTTCAGTGCCACACTTCGTTTGGGCAGTTGCCCGCTGAGCGGAAGGAAATGATTTGCAAAAGCAGATTTTCATTCTCAGGGGCTGAATTTCCTCTGCAATACTTTTACCGATTCAGTGGTGCTTAGAAGTGAGGTCCTATCGACATTGCGCTTGTCCTTCATTGCTAGGTTCATTTTTGTAGTTAACTGGTTCCAGGATTTATTTTTCGTTATGTACAGTATGCCAAGTGGCTGGATTTTTACCGTCAAATTCGTTGAGAGAAACACCAGTGTGACTTCTTTTCCGCCTGAAGATTGACGTGATGCATAGAATAGTCATCCAGGAGGTCTGTGAAACACCTCTGCAAAGGGCGAAAAGAAACTTAACCCGCTCCATGGAGCTTCAGTGGGCCGAGTGACCACGTAAAATAAAAAGAATAAAATAAAATTGCACAAAAAAAGACAATCACAGTAATTCCCATTGCAATAGAATAGCCAAACGCTTCAAGAACCATTTTCGTTTCAATAAGGAAATCATGCGCTTGAAGGCTAATAAAAGTTTCAGTGAGGATACTGAAGTAGCAGTTGTTGTTTCCTTGCGTAATGCTATAGGGAACATAACTGTTAACCGGGCACACCTCAAGTGCTAGTAAATGTGGCTTTGCAAGTAAGACCAGACGTAGAGTAACATAGTAAACGACAAGAGTGGACACTCGAGCCGTTTCGCGGCAGAGCTATGGAGCTTCGTCGATTCCTCTAAGTGTCAGAGCACATCAAGAAAAATGCGGCTGTGGCTGCGGCTACGGCTAGCAACTTGACAGGCGGCACGACCACTAGGCACGACCAAACACGTGCGTAGCCTAGTCAGGCCGCGCCGCAGGGCTTTTTCTGTAAAATGCACCTAAGCATAGTTGTTGGGGTCTTCTGCCAGCGTCTGCTTCGTCACCGTTCAATGGTAAAGCCACAGCAAGTTCTTTTGCACGTTGTCAACGACTTATTCTCTTCACATTTCGTTATGTCACTCTTAGCCGCATGAACGAGTGACGGCGGCCTTGCCGCCATTAACAGCTGCTGCCAATTTGCTACGCTGACTTTCATTTCGCATTCCTTTCTTTTATGCGCAGCAATGAACGGTGATGCTAGCCATAACAGCTACGCGGCAGCGTCCGAGTTGCGAGGCACGTTCGATATAATGACGACGTTAGAAAACAAAATAAAATGGTTCGTTAAGAAATGCGGCCTGTGAACACATGCCGTTCGGGGCAGGGAGTGATATGTTACGCGCAGCGACTGCTGAAAAAGTATGGTGCTCTACTTTGCAAAAGAAATGTAGCTATTTCTAAATCGGTATACGTGCAATATTTGCAGTATGGCAATAATGCGCCCTCTCTCATCCTCTGTAGCAGGCTATATGCGCTGGAGCGTTGTTAGCTGTTCTGCATTGGGCTGAAGATACCTGTTTTCATGTTTTGATTGTGTATGGTGTCGTTACCGTAGAAAGTTCCTTGTTTCTTAGCATTCATAACAGTGCTTCCTTAACAAAAAAAAATAAGCATTACATGAAGGAACGCACCATAAAGCTTTGCAGGCTCCAGCATTGCTTATACGAAGGAAAGTAGCGTCTACATTCAGTAGCTTTGAAGCCTCCGGCAAGACTTGCCTTCTGTCTGTCATTCTACGTGTTGCAGGAATCTCCACCATTTCCTCAAAAAACACTGTACAATCAAAGGACATTGTGCATACGGAAGGGCGAAATTCCAAGTATCAGAAGACGATTGCAAAGCATCGAACACAGCAGGGTCGGCATCGAACACAGCAGGGACAGGCCACAGCAGTGGCCTGTCCGTTTCGGCCGCTGCTGATTGGCTAGGGCCACTCGTCTTCACCTCTCTCATACAGCTGCATTCAATGAGCAGCGGCCGAAATGGAAAGTCCACTAGGTGGACTCCTACAGAATACCCCCCCCCCCCCCCCCCCCCAGGTGAAGACACCCAACACAAAGTGCTTAATTGCAGCTGTTTAATCACGGAAACACTGGCTTACACATGCAAGATAAGGATGTTGGTGCATGCTCAATTGTTTTTGCAGCCATTTTATTTCGGCATGCAACCACTCACATAATTTTGCTACCAAAATTCACCCTCCTTCGTAGAAGTACAAAAACGTCATAATTTTTTCCTTCTAAAGCAATCCCATTTTGAGCAAATTAATTGCTGGCATGTGTGTGCATTTTTTTTCTCATTATCTGCATAGTTGCAACACTGCTTCTATGTGTTTTGCTTTTGCAAAGTTATTGCCATCACGCCATTATTTACGTCTGTTCCCCATTATACCGGTCTCATACGACCACTTTCGATCACGATCAAGTCCGATCCGGATCGCAATTCTCAACTTCTGTTCGCTCCACCGCGCCGCCTGCGCAAGAGTACCAAACGCGACCGAGAAAATGAAACAGAATTGGCGTTGATCGAGTATAAAAGTGCGCCGTGTGAAACCCATATTACTTGCATTTCGCTGTTTCTTCCAGGTTTCATGTATCTGCCTCTTACAATCTTACTGCAATAAATTGTTGTCTGCTATTTTCGTGTTCTTGACTGTGCAGCAAGTTGGTATATATTTAAGGAACATGGAAAATTTTTTTACGATACACCTTTTGGCGTGAGTTACTCGACGTACAATATCACAAGCGATAAAGTTCTACTTGCTCAACAGCTGGCATGATTGTTGCGCTAAGTTACAGCTTGGAACAGCAAATATGAATTTAAATGAAACCAACATGAAGTGAAGGAGGAGGAAGTAAACTTTATTGCCCTAGAAAGAGTAATTCAGCGGTCGGGCCGGATGTCTTCATCTTCTATTGGTTGATGCCGATCTCCGGCCTGCATGGTTGGCGCCCCTATTCCAGGGCACCACTGAGCGTGGCTGTTCGTCGGGCATGATCCACCAGCCTCCGTTGGAGGCTAGGGTCACCGCTGGAGAGCACGCTCTCCCACTGCTCCGCACTCGGATTTTCTATTTTGTGGAATGCCTTATTCGTATTGCACTCCCATGTGATGTGATAAAGTGTGGGTATTGCGCCACACCACGGGCATGTGTCCCTGTATTGACCTGGGAACATTTTGTATAGTTTATGTAAATTTGGGAAAGTTCCTGTCTGCAGCTTTCGCCAGTAAACTGCCTGTTCTTGAGTGAGTGTATTGTGAGGCGGGGGATATCTGATCCTCGTCCCTCTATGGTAATTTAGTATGTCAGAGTACGTTGGGATCACTGTCATGAAGTCCTCAGGATCTCTGTTTAGGTCCGCTCGGTTTGTATGCTCGCGAGCGATCATATCTACCCTTTGGTTGCCCTTAATCTCAGTGTGCCCCGGTACCCAAAAGATGGTGTGTCTAGTGCGTTTATTCTGTTGGCCAGCGCGGAGGAAGATTTGGAGCGCTTTTAGACCGATTCTGCCGTTAATGCAGTTTCGGCATGCTTCCTTGGAGTCTGTTAGAATTATAAGGGATCTATTTGTGCGGTAGCCCTCCACAGCTGCTAGAAGTGAAACACCTTTCCGCACCCCTCGTTGTCACGTGGTCACAAAATATAAACAGCGACACAAGCGCCTGCATGAAATCACTCGATTTAAGCAACGTTATGGGTGACCAAAAATGAAAATAAGAAACGAAATTGCAACTAGGGCTTCGGTGATTTGGCGGTGTGCGCACGGCCACCTTGGAGGCTGGTGCGTTTCACAGATTCCGCTAGGTGCGCTGAGAGCCAAAGTCGCGCGCCGGCACCTATGGGTGTCCACTCTTTGCGTTTACTACGTTACTCTACGGACAGGCTGGTCGCGTGTTTGTGGTCTCCGTCCGCGCGAGCGCCGCCTTGAAAGGCAGCTGCCATCCTGTCCATCCGCAGCCTCCACAAGGCGAGAGCGTGGCGGGAGAAGAGGGCGGCTGTTTTTCCCGAAGGCCCCACCGCGACACGCCAGTGTTCAGCGACTTCCGACGGCGCGTATCCGCCCCACGCAATTATCTTGCCAGGCAATATCGACGGCCGGCGTCAAAATTTCTGAGGCCCGGCGCCTGGCGATGGCCGTTGAAAAAAATTTCAATGCTTGGCCGCCTATCGTTCGCTCCACGTAGTATGGACTTATTAGCTTTCGGCGGTAAACGTGCCGCAAAATACTGGGTTGCATGATAGCATCCGTCCTTTCCACCGGGGCCTTTGTCCTGGCTGTTACACCAACTTCTGGCGACCTTGAAAACTGGCGAAACAGTCTATGAAGGCTATCATTCTTTAAAATTACAAAAGAAGAATATGGCGGCGTGCTATCAGTCGTGATTGTGGTACAGGCATGAGCACATCCGCGAGTCCATACACCGGCTCATTTGAAGAGGACAGCTCTTTCGTAGAGTCCTCGCGAAATGTTTTAGTTGTTGAGAAAGTATTCGTAGTGGCGAAAAGTTTACACTTAAAGAGCCACTACATGCGGAGTCGGCTGTACGTCATAAAAGGCTGTGGTGTTGTGAAGGCATAAGGTGTTTATATTAGAATATTGCAGGAAAGGAAAATAATAGACCTGATTCGCCTTAACCACTTCGCGTACTGAAGCAGGTATATTTCCCAACTAGTTGTAGTGCGTGTGTAGTAAGCCAGTGCGAAGCCTTATACCGACCGCAGTTATGCGTGGTGGTCTTAGAGAAACTTCGTGAACATATGCTGATCCAGCGCACATGTTGGAATCTACGTGAAGTGAACCTTTGCTAAAGGAGGTACTTTTTCTAAGTAATGGCGGTGAGTACAATTTTGTTTACTGTTTACGACTTTATTGGCTGTCTATGTTTATTTTTATGCGCTTCATCGTTCATAAGCTGCAGACTCCAAATCAGGCATGTGCAATTCAGTCGAATTAATTTCAAGACGAGAATGGACAGTGTTCGCCGTCTACGCAGCAGTGTCAAGTGACGCGGACCAAGTGTGACGTTAGTGATACCTTTAAGGCGACATTATTTGGGCATGTTTATGTACATAATTATATAGCTGATACTTGCATTCGGCTCCCTTATAACTTTTTGCATCCATCCACAATTACATAGGTGGCCAGGAGGGTTGTATGCAAAGAAATTTTCGTTTTAAAAAATGGAACGATGTTCTCAGTTGCCACAAACATGATTCCACAAAGTTGTTGCGCGTTGATCCAATGCCAGCGATTCTGTCCGCTTGTTCACTTCGGGTTAGTTGCTGCTTCAGTTGGTGAACAAACTTCTAAAACAATTTGCCTTGCGAGAAAAATGCGTACATCATTCATTTAGAATTTAATTGCCCGACTGCTCTTATTTAATATATGCCGTGCAGCATGCCACTGCAGCATGAAGACAGCAGAGTGACGGAAGTGGTAGGTTTACCAACGCTGCGCTGTGCCCCTTGGTGAAGAGGACTGCTTACGGCAGATCAAAGAAATCGAAGAAGTGTTTTCGATTATTTTTTGCACTGCGTAATTCAAATACGTTTCAAGTGTTAGAAAAATTACATACTGGTGTTTTACATGCCAGAATCACGATATGATTATGATGAACCCCATGGGGCGGGGGGGGGGGTAGATAATCTGGATTAAGTTTTGCCACTTCGAGTTGAACGTGCTACCAGTGAATGGAACCCCCATCAGAATGCCGGCGCCGCGGTTGGGATCAATCGCGCTGCTTCAAGCTTAGTGCAGCAAGTCCCATCTTCAGTTTTCTATACTTACTCGATTAACAGGAATTTATATATATATATATATATATATATATATATATATATATATATATATATATATATATATATATATATATATATATATATATATATATATATATATGCACATTTACGCGCACCTATGACGCAGGGCAGCAAATTCCTTTGAACTCAGCTTTTCCACAAATAATACTTGAATAAATATGAAATCTGTACAGACAACATTCGCGGGCATGTCTTGTAGCAGAAACGCGTAATTATGCAACTGTGCCGCGAAGAACTCGTCCCTGAAACATTTTAGGCGAATAAGACCAGCTAAATAATAACGCCGAGAAAAACATCGTTCGGTCTGCTATAATAACGGATGATCTACCACAGCGCTCTCTTTTGAAAAATGAGCAATTCCTGATACTAATAAGAGGTGGTACGCCATACTAGAATGCAATAAGTTAGTTAGGATGTTGGGAGGACGGTGTAGCGGAGGCAAGGAATACAAATTTTGACAGGTTCAGAACGGAAAGTCGACTGGCTTTATACAAAAGTGAAAGCAGGTTAGCCGAGTGGCTGTGGTGGCGCCCCAGTCGGGCAGACACCCCGACTCGCGCAGACACCCCGACTCCACGAAAGAGGAAGGGGCAATGATTTCCATGGTGAGGCAAGGCAAGGAAGACAGCATTTCCGCAAAGCGGGGACAACGCAGTGTTAGACGGTCACTACAAGAAGTAGAAAAAAAATTGCACTTTGCACAAGCCCTAGCAAATGCTATAAGACGCAATTAAGGGCCCATATTGACATCGCACAGAGGCCGCTGCGCTGCGCGTAAATATCGGCGGCAGTGAAATTACGTCAATTTGAGTCTGATTGTTACCAGTAATATTGTTTCGTAAATTTAAATTGTATAAGAAGATTTAAGGTAATAGGCGTGCGCGGAGAGTGACACTTTATATGGCCTGTGCGTATGCAACGACAAAAAAATATGTGAGAAATAATCCCGGCAAGAACGTAAAGCCGGTTGAATAGCACAGCATCTACTTTACTTTTACCGCATAGATAACCATGTAAGACACATACAGAAGTATATGAAGAACATGACGACGACGCCAACGCCATATTCGCCATGAGTGTCCATATAAGTGGTATTGGAATAAACACTAATACTGTTGGAGCCTTAACCATAGCGATATCATAGTGGCACCATAGGGGAAGTGTAGTGCACACCACCATGAAAATGAAGAAAGAGAAGTGCGGTCCCACAAAACTTATGCACGATCAACATCGCGGAGTGAAAAATCGTTGAACGCCTAACTGGGCTCTCGTCGCTATTGGCTCCGTCGTCACTACAGTGGTGGCCACCACAGAAGCTTTGGCCGACCACCACAAATCGTATTGTTGGGCAAGTATTGCAGTTACTTTTGATGAGCGTTGCTGTATTTTAATCGAAAAATAAGATCTAGTAGCCGGGATATGTGTATGTTTCATTAGTGCGACATATTTTGATAAAATGTATTGAAATGACCAAAATTTTAAGGAGTTCAGGTGAAAAGTTTCCTACTGTCTAAATCTGCTATCAAAAATGAGAAGAGAATTCCGTAAAGTATACGCAATAGTGAATCTGCAGCAAACAACATTGATATATTATTCACAACTCCAAAATACACCCCTAATTTGTCAGTCGAATTCTTAGAAAAGCGTCGGCAACGTTGCAGCGATTTCACGCAAGTTATAAACTCATGCAAAACATTTGTCCGCTTTTGGATATTCTAACAGATGCACTTTGCAGAACGGCGATGGTTGTTTCCGGCACTCAATTACGGATATGTAAACTTCGCGCTTTCATTCTATTTCCCCACCAATATTCGGCAATTTCGTTACAAACTCGAAGTCCAATATCGGAATTCTACTTTGAGACCCACTCAAATTAATTTTGTTTCTGTCAAATGCAGCAGATTCGATATCAATGGTCCATCCGTTTTTATGAATGCATTTCTGACTGTTATATTCATGTCACTATGGAAATCAGAAATGGCCACGAGCAAGCGTTTCCTCTTCACAGACACAACCAACGTAGACGCGGCCGTAAAAATTTTCGGGACACCGGATCTCAGAAAACGTTTCATCCCCGAGCAGCCAGTAGCAGTAGCCAGTCAAACTCTACGCGACGATGTTGTTAGCGTATTCTAGCCGTGGCCCGCCATGCAAATAACAGGCCGCGTTTTGAGATGGCGGACATATTCAGATTTTTTCTCAGATTTCATAGTCCGTAATATCTTGCGGTCGAGTGCACGTCGCCACGACAGTTGCGCTGACATTCATATGTGTAAACCTGACAGTAATTTTTTTCTTTGTATTTTTGCCAAGTGCTTGTGCAGTTAGATCGCAAAATTGCCTGGTGCCGTTTTGAGAGCATGTCTCTTTTTCTAAGAAATTGATGTTATGTCGCGACAAGTGCAGAAAGTTACTTTTCTAGCATAAACGAAGGTGAGACCCGAACGCCTGCGCCACCATAGCGCTATTTAGGGCCAACTAGCAATACAGGGATTATTTCCTGAAACGAACTTTAATTAGCGGCATCAATTACTCGCTATTAACCAAGACGTTGCGCGCGAACGCTGATGGTATATCATTGATGTTTTGTATAGAAATAACTTACGAATTAGCTTAGTTTGCGCAACAGGCAATCTGCAAATCTGCGCGTATGACACGGCAAAGACAGTCACTTGCTTATATTACGCTAAGGTGAAGCATGAAATGCGCCCACAAAGAATTTATAGATTCACAACAACTTACGTGCAAACGCCACCAAACACGTTGTCCCTAGCGCAATGAAATATGTGACTATAAAGAATTGGATAATGCTGTCGTCGGCACGCGGTGCTGGAAAATCACAGAGCTAAAGAAGCGAAAAACAAAAACACGAATACGCTCCTAAGTTAACGAGAACGTGGAAACCACAGTGCAGACCGCAGTGAGTTTGTCCCTGGCCCAAGTGAAATATCAGTGCGTATTTACTTCGCCTCACGAAGCCAAATCCCTTTTCTGGACGGAGAAGGGAAGGCAACAGATCGCGAAGAGAGAGGCCCCAGCGTAACCATACATAACGCGACGCCAAATCGTGAAGGCTAGCCCTGCGGGAATGAACCACGTGTCTGCGTCCTTGCGAACCTGTAGCCTTGTTCCCGGGACTTTGCGAAGCTACAGGCACGCCACGAGTGTTCCCGTCTCTAAATCCTTTGCAAATACTCGTCCACTTACATGTGCGTTACAGAACCCCAGGCTGTTAACATTATCCGGAAATCCCACGTTCGGCATGCCTCACAATTGAATCGGTTTATTGACACGTAAACGAAACAATTATTTTTTTGTAACAACCTGGGCATTAATGATTCGTCGTGATAAGTTAAAGTCACCAACTTCAATGGAGGCCGCATGGGCATAGGGTTATGAAACTTCGAACCTATCTTTATTTGCAGGAGCCAGCGTTTTGCGCATTTGTATGCGTCAGATCACAACCGAAACCGCTCAAAGTTATATGAGAGTACAGAGAGAAATATGCTATGCTTGTCAATGTATCTAGCGTTGGCTTTGTCAGCGAATGGATAAACCGCAGGATTTAGTATGCAACTCCAAAAGCAATTGTTCCCGGTAAAATGTCACTGAATGTGCAGTTACACAAAGAATGTTTCACCTAAGGCGCAGCAAGATTTTAGAAAGTAGTTCTGTGGATTAAGGAATAAAAAACGTGTTCCGCTGCATGAGTCTCCGTGTCATTAGCTGCTGTGTGCCAGTCTCGTGGCTGGATAAAGCGAGAAATTGTGCACCAAGCGTGAATAGATAAATAATGCAATTATTTATTCGTTCTATAGTGTAAGTACTTGCCATCCAAGCAGCCATTACCACGTCTAAACATGATAATGCTTGAAATGTTAAAAACGTCAAGCATAAAAATTCCAGTCATATTTCTGTCTGCTTATGGGTTGTTGTTTTTAAATATTTTTATTCATGTATACCTTACATTCGTTTTCAGGGAGGCATTACGTAGAGAGGGATGCGGTTTCACCAAAATAAGAGCAGCGTTATTCAAGAAGCAAAAGACGGCATCACTCAACAAAACAAACACTTCGCAAAGCGCAATGGCATGCAGCTTCTAACTAAAAACAAGAACGAATACGCACAGAAACATATTTGCAAATATAACACAATCAACATCGCACTACACTGTAGCCATACAGACGATTAGATAGCCATATGAATTGTTGAATTACGGCAAAGGAAATTGAAAAAGAAATCAATAAAGAAAGGAAAAGCTAAGCATAATTAGAACAATCAAACGCTGCCGTCTACAGTAATCTAGCGATTCCGAGACAATTGATGGCTTGCGAACGCACAAATAATTTTCTTACAAAAATAAATTAATAAACATAAGTGCGGACCATATACTACTACAAGATCAATGGATAAGCATATTGACAATTACAGAAAAAAAACAGCAAAGGACGAAACGGGTGGGTCGGCAAAATGTTTGTAAAATTTCCTGGGATAGTTATATCCTGGCGACAAATCTTTCCCAACACGCGAAAAGACAGAAAATGCGCACTTTGAGATCTCACGCAGTCCGCCTTCTATAACCGCCTCGGGGCATCCGGGTGTGTGCGCCTACTCACACTGTTTTGCCGGAGAGGGCGCCGATTGGCGTGACTGGAGAAGGACCTGCAAGCGCATGCAATCTCCGAGGCGACGTGATCCCTTCCCGATTTCAAGATCCACCACTAGGATGCCAATAGGCGATGCTCACCGCGTGTAGGTGGTGTCCAAAGTTCGACTACTGTGACGTGTTTCCGTGGCTCCGAAAACAGCTTCCGCCGCATTCAACCAGCAAAACCAGAGCCCGTAATATTTCGGATTCTTAATCCAGAGGCTGTCACCCTATGGGGAGTGAGTTTGGACACTACCTATACCGTAAACTGTCACTTGAGTGAACATCAAGGGATCCAAGGAAACAGGTCACTTAAATGAAAGTTCACTAAACTGAATATTCACTGCAACATGGAACAGCATAGGACACAGCACTATGCCACTTGAGTGAACATCAAGGGATCCAAGGAAACGGTCACTTAAATGAAAGTTCACTAAACTGAATATTCACTGCAACATGGAACAGCATAGGGCACAGCAGACACGAGTCAAATGTCCATAATGCAATTAATGGAGTTATGTACATGAATATGTACTAAGTGCGTAACAGTTACGTCGCTGTCTATGTCATTTTGAAAAAAAAAATCTAATTTTCATTTGCACTGGTGCTCTTAAAGTACAAGAAGTAACTGCCAAGAGAACCTGTTTTTGCGTATTTCCTCCGGTGCATCTTGTTGCTGAGACACGAAGACTCGCAACTTTCCAAGGCATCCTACACCCTCGGCTAGCATTACAGTATTTGTATCTGCCTATAACATTGCATCTTCCTTGTCGCACTCTTCTTCGGGACGAACACTGCAAACAATTTCCAGATCTGATGCAGGCCTGTCGCACAGACAACGAGCCCACTGTCACACTGCACATAGCCGCCGCTGGAGGGGTGATTTGAGCGGTGCGGGCATCGGCTACGCCAGTGCTACAGAGCTCGAAAGTTCGGAGAACTGATTGAAAATATGAGCCCAGGTCCACTGATCAATTCGTTTAGTTAAAATATTCGCTATTAATTCATAAATTCATTAACTGAATTTTTTTTTTGCATAGAATGCATAGGAAAGCAGCCGGGAATTTTCTACAAGTTCTGTATTCTGAAATATTCGTTAAACTGACGTTCGTAGAACTGAGAGTTTAGTATGGGATCATCGCCGGGAAAAAGTGGCGTCGGGGGAAATATATCGCTGTCGGAATAGCAATGAAGCGACAAATAGATCGCTCTACACACCTCAATGCATGCAAGGTTGAAAGCACTACTTATGTTGAAATCGAAAATTCTAAAACAACACACTCTCTATGATATACCCCATAGCGGAGAGCTCTGAAATAATTGAGACCATGTCAGTTCGCTTAACGTGAAATCAAGGCTCCGTACAGGAGCCGGTGCTTTATTTCGCTGAATTGTAATGTGATTGCCGCGGCCGTAAATAGAACCCCAGGGGCGCTAAGCAGGATGCGCCGAGTTTGGCGAAACTCAGTATCTTCGCGAGCTCTTGCGACACCCCAAGATGAAAGAACAAATGGTACCAAGACGGAGTTTATCTTTCGACAAGCATCCAGTTTCACTGGTTTATTTAAATTCACTCTGGGTGGCTATCATTCCTTGGGCATTGCCTTCTGGGCGGTCTACAAACTGGGGCTCACGTGATCATACCGTCGGTGCATGGTCGTGCCTTCTTTCACTTCTTTGTCATTCCACCGAGTACGTTACATGCACAAGTAAGTTATAAAACAAATGCATTTAGTACAATATTATCAGTTATTTAAAGTGATTTAGAAGCATTTTAAAGCTTACGAGATGTACACTGAATGCGTATTAGACTAATGTGTAATTTAGTACGCTTCGCATTATACCACGAGGGAATCTTGTGGTGGCGTCATCACACCCATTCACCGCGCGAGCATGGCGGCTAAGCATCGAAGAGGCCCAGTGTAAACAATAAGGAAACTCGTACAACGGGCTTGCAGTGCGCGACGTAGTGATCAGAATCGACAATGGCCACTAGTTCTTAGATAGTTCTGCTCCTTAGTGAGCAATCTTTGCGTGAACCCCATAAGCCTGCCCATAGCTTCGGCGATTTTACAGATCGCAGCGCACTTCTACTCTTCCCAGCGTAATGCTGAAGAAACAACTTGTCTGGTGCTGCTCCTGGCCAGTGCGCTGAGTTACTCCACTCTGCGTGACTGCGAGCGTCACGAATATCACACAGTGTGTGCAAAAGGAAGACAGCCTATATAGCTACGATGCGACAAGGAGGTGGCGCTGACGATGGATCTCGCAACCAACACAGTGAAGGAGACATCGAAAAAATGCAGATAAGTCTACAGTTTCATATTTAGCATAATAATAGTGCCCGGCTTGAGTCACTTTCGTAGTCGCGAACTGAATGTGCAGCAGTTTAATAGAGGCATTGAGAACCAATAAGTGTTCGTGCTTTTACATGCACGTGGGCGCGTTTGCCCGAGGTTTGAAGCCATGCCACTCCCCCCAGTAGGCATATGCCATAGCCAGAAGCATGGCGGAAAGCGAACTGGCACCACCTGCAGCAAAAAAGGCTAGGTAGGGACGTCTTGCATCTACTCTCCAAAAAGAAAAATTAGTAGCCTTCTTGGAGAGGCATACCTACCTAGCCAGGCCAAGCAGCAAATTGTCCTGGCGCTTCACGGGCCGTGAACGTGAAAAATTTTGGGCCCCGCTGACGGAGCTTCTAAACGAACGTGGCCACGCAAAGAAGAGTGCGATAAATTCGCGGCGATATTGGTCAGAGCTTGTCGCACAAATCAATCGGGATGCAGTCATTGTGTCGGAAGCTGCCACGTAAGTTGCACAGGTATTATAGTTATTTAAGGAAAACGACGCTGCTGTTGTCGGTCTGCGTTACGCTCACAATGAAATGTCGCCTTATTCGCTAATTCATTAAATTTTGACCAACTTAGAGCTGCGGCGCCATGGTGTCACAGTGGCTTTTAGTGCTATTTAATCATGTTACATACGTTTCTGTAAACAATTGACCTCTTATAATCGCGAGTAACTTTCTCGATTGGAAATTTTCTGCGTACCTCCTTCTTAAACTCGTTTTGCCTTCAATTTCAGTGGCACAGGTGGCGGAAAGCTACCAGGTCTCGGAGGGAGGGTCCTTTCGGTGATTGGCCGTGAATGCACCGTGGGCTTGGGGCCTTCACTGTTGCTAAAAGACTCCGCACCGGTTAGTGCGGTACTGCGTATGCAGTTTAATTGTAATTGTACAATTTCTATCGTGAAAGTGCAATCCATAGACTGCATAAAATCTTGCATTTCCACTCGAGTACAGCAAACGCTTTGTAAGGAGTGCAGAAAGTTGCATTAGCGCACAACTCTAGAGCTTGAACTCAACTGGATAACATATAGTACGGTTTAGCATTGTCGCACTTTAAAAGAGTTTGTTTGCATGCTTTTATTTAGGCAACCTATCTGTTTCTTTTACCATCGTTCGACAGGGCTCACAGCCCTCGATCAACCAGCTGGGCCTTCCAGTAGTCCAACTGCAGCAGTCGATTTCCGGTGTGTCATTGGCATGTTTTGTGCAATTAGATACGACTTATTCAATTACAGCTTACCATTTTTCTTTTTACGAGCTAGTGCAAGCGTGCGTGTAACATGCCACACTGTGTTGTTTATATTCCTTGTTCATCTTTCTCCTCATTATACAACACAGTGCCCCACACAAACACAATGCCACAGGGCTTGCAGACACCGCCTAAGGCTGATACTCTGAAGATAATTGCGGAACAGCAGACGAGGCTGGCCGAGGCAGGGGGCATGTATGTATTATCAGTAAGCACAGACATGTATAATCATGCAAATAATAAGCAAATAACAGGCAAATAATGACCACAGGCATGTATAATCTTTATTTGTAAACTATTCTGCAACAACACACAGCACTTGGCTTTTGAAACCATAAGAAAAGGCCTTCATGCAGCTTAGGGGCTTCGTGGATATTTCTTAAAGAGGCCCTGCGTAAGCCTTCCTTGCTCCTTTACTGTTAACTTAGCTGTTTATATACGTGTAATGTTTACCAGGGCAACAGCAATTTCACAAGCCGTAATGCAGAGAATGTTCAGAACCTAGAAACGTATCACTTTGGGCAAACTGGCATATGGGGCAAGTATTGCAAGCCTATTGCTTGTGCTTGCAAATGAACATCAATGTCTTTACTATCCAAAGCAGGCGGAAAAGAGAATTGGTGACTGAGTAGAGGGGAGACTGTCAGAAGTTGAAGGGAATGGACTGAATAACGAATACTTTCTTCTAGAAGTGTAATAACATGAAGTAGACCCGGAGAAGCACCACCAGAAAAAAAAATAACATAACTTTCACAACATACGCTTATATCAGCACAGTACAAGATGTGCAAGTGTTATGTAGGGTAAATGGGAGTAATCATAGGTCTCAAATTCCTATGAATTTTGAAGAGAGGAGCAAAATTCTTCAAGGGAAAAATAAACCAACATGTGTGCAGTGAGGGTGAGAAGACATTTTACCATGCTTTTTAAAACAATGACGCACCTATAGCTAGAACAGAACTATGGAAAGAGTGTGAAGATGGTAAGTTTGATTTAATGAATGGAACATTACAATACTACGAACATGAAACTTAAAGAGGATGTAAGGCACCAGGGCAACAATTAGGCAACTTTTCTTAAGTAACAAAGCATGTGATAAGTGAACATGAAGGTCTGTAGCCTCAGATATAAAAGAGAAGTCACCAAACTGGCAGAGCTGACGGACAGAAAGATTATTAGGGATAATGAAACTGGAGCACTGGAAGGAATAAGGAAACAGTAAAGAATTCAAGCAGCATGATATCTGCGAGAAGAAACTTCGCACAGGAAAGATTGAGAAGTATGCACTGAAAGACAATTAGAGAAATTCAATATTGTAGAAAACATTCACCAAGGTGTTTTCCAAGAAAGTGAGCACAACAGTTGATTCAAACCAACCCAGACAGACACAGCCTCCAGGTATGAGCTTTCCATAATGGAACACATTCGTGTCATCAATCAGGTAATTGAAAAATCTGCAGAGCACAAGAAACTTTTTACGTGGCTGCATTTATAGCAAAATGCATTTGGATTAATTAGATACACATACAGTCATAAACTTCATACATCATAGAGCACAAGAAGCACAATACCCTGGGAAATATTGGGACTATTCAGCTATATTATTCGCCACTAGCAAAGTAGAATAGCAATCAGAAAAGGGGTCAGGGAAGGGGACAAAATCACCCAGGTGCCATTCACTGCACGGTTAGAAGTATTCTAACTATTACCCTTAGGTGGACCTAGAGTGAGCATTCGAAGGTTGTATAACATGGAAGAAATAAAGGTAACTTTCACTAACTTGGTTAAATAACAGAAATTCATGAGTGACATTCAGCAAACAGAATCTATGGAAGAGTATCTTTATCCAGGTGAAATATCAATAGCAGGTACTTATATAAAGCAGGAAACTTATACAAGAATTTCATGGGTTGAACAGCACATGGAACGTATTACCGAATCGTGATCGCCACGTTACTCACATCCTTGAAGAAAAGTTTAGAATCATTGCATTCTACTGGTTATGCAATACGGGACATATACCTAGAGGTTAACAAAGAAACTTGAGAATTCGAGGATTGTGCAGAAGGCGAAGTAACAAAAGTTGTTAGAAATAGCATTAAGGCAGGAAGACAGTGGAGTAGTAAACCATGGCAACTATTATACTAGTTGAGATTAAGAAAAAAATGGAGTCGGCGGGCAGGCCATGCACGTCTTCAATCACTTGTTGCCAATTCATAACAGGTGAGTACATAAGCGTCACAGAATGGATGTCAAGGAGAGAGAACTGTAGCCGATGATGGTAGAAAATTGCGTTATGGGAAAAAAATGTGATGTTTGTAGGCATAGGATGCAATCCGCTCGCATAAAACTTCATTGTAAGGAGAGGCATTTATTTTGCAGTGAACAAAAATAGGCTTTTGGTGCCGACAGTAGAGACTCGTGAAGATGCGGGGACCTCAGCTGCTGGCACACTGATCAGCATGACAATTGGCTATGGAAAAGACAACCCCAGTTACGAAAAATAAAGCAATGTTGTCTTGACACATAGTCTTATTGTGCATACTACACTAAAGGCTTCCACAGTTAAGGACGCTGATTACCAATATTGCAACGGGCAATTTTCTTTGTAAATAATTGTTTATATGCGGTTGATTTATTTCAACAATGCACTTTTTTGCAGAAAGACATTCTGGTGCTGGAGGCCCTCAACTGCCTGGTGGCTGTAGGCGAACGCCCGCCACGTGCTCCTGAGAGAGTGGAAGAGGCCCACAGGGCTGCTGTGCAACAGTAGTACCGGTGCCCTCACTGCTCTCCACTGGAGCCCCCAGAAGACAACTTATTAAGGAGCTTTCAGTTTATTATTTTGTTTATTACTCAAGCGCATGAATAAAATTATTGCGGTACACATTGTGCGGTGCATATTATGACACTTGTAAAATGCCATTGGTGTCTCTTTAAAATGTGCAAGAACGTAAGAAAGCTTGTGCCACTCCTGGACCATCTAAATGAAGAATACACTAATGCAGCATACACGTAATTGGGCTGTTTGTTCTTTCTATGTGCAAGAATGCAGTGCGTGTTGAATAGCCACAAGATGAACGGTGTGTGTAATTCACAATAAAAAGAAAGGAAACACAGCAGGGGCTTAGTAATGCTATTCCATATAGACTGCGCATATGAATGCAACACTCTCCGATTCAAACGTGCCATTACATGCATGTTCGATAGCATATATTCTTTAACAATGTCATATATTTGCATGTACAAATTTTCAGACACGCTCAAGCCCTTGCATGCCTTACTTGTGATGTATCTGTTTCATCGGCCAAATAATTGTACAGTGTGTCCTTTTGTGTTGTACGAAAAGCGGCATCCGCTACACTCGGATACAACTTCAGAAGACAGCAGAGGCCCCGCCCAGAAGACCAGAGCGCGGCAGCTGATTGCCTCCACGTCTAAACAAATAGTCCCTCCCCAACGAGCGGCTATAGTGCGTCCGGCGGCACATCAGCCTAGAGTGCGTGCCCATTGGTGCAGGCTTGTGTTCACCTGCCTTTGAAGTGCAGATTCCGCGGCCTCCGAAAGTTGTATGCGACTATAGAATCACGCAATGCCTTGCTCCGGTTGCATAACTTTAGCAATTTGATAGCACACAATGATCAGGAACAGAAATCTATAAAGACATCCAAGCAAAGCTATAGCCACACTTCCATTATGAGGGGCTGTAAAAAGGTCTCGCCAAGTATTCCCATGACGTCGTTGAAGAAGAGGTGGTGTTTGGCGCTTCTTTAGAAACAAAAACAGATTACAGAGAATGTTGTTTAGCATGTCAAAACAAACTGAGCTTGGTTATCTGCACAGCATGTAATGGAAGTTCGTACTTCACATAGCAAACAAACTGCTCTGTCCCGTGCAATTGTTGAGTCCTGTGTGGCGCCTAATATGTCAACAGTGTCAATATGCAAATTACACTTTACAAAGGCCATTCATTTCACCATTATTTTTGTACAAAGGTTCTTTCAATCAGTGCTTCTATTACATGAGCAGGTGGTTTTGAAAGCAAAGCGTTGTTTGCAAACTTTCAGACTTCCATAATTGTGTGTCAAGGCATGTTCTCGAATAGCTCACACTTCCTCGGTCCTGCACAAAAGAAGCCCAATGCTCTATTTGAAGTTGTATCGCGCAACAATTCGACGGCAAACAAGGAAGAGTAACAGACACAGCAGGGCGTTCTGCTATGTGTATTTATCTTCTTTGTGTCCCGTTGAATTGTTGTGCAATTCGACTTCAAGCTTCTGTACCACTACATCCCGTCTTCAACCTCACCAATTCTCTAGTCATTAGGCCACAATGGTGCACATCTTTGACATGTCCCAACACAAATTAGATCTCCGAAAAACCACCACAAGCATTAAATTTTGCAGCACAGGTGTATGCACGTGTCATATCCTTTGCCACTAAACTCACAGGAATCAAATGGGCAAGCATTAACAAGCGTTAATGCTGCCGTTACCATCATCATCATGACACCAATGGAAAGAGAGCGACGCGTTTCAGTAAAGGGAGTGCCAGAGGGAAAGGCGTGACAACAAGGCTTACAGTGAAAATAGCAGTTACAAGACATCTTCAATGCCAAAATATGCTCCATGTCACTCATCCTACTTTAGCATTGCGACAAGCTTTTACACGTTTTAGCGTATCAAGTTTTGTGTAATCATTGCTCTAAAGCTGTACAACAGGTCTACTCGCTCTGAAATTTTTACTTTTCGTCATATGTAATTAATGTAATTACATATCTCCCGATATATAATTTTGCCTTGGTGATTCATGGCATCTTCATGCACACCGAGTTCTGCAGAGCATTGGATCTGCATTGTTCCACTGCTGAAGAATTAGAGCCCCATTATTACACGAAAATTTATAATTTGTCCAACCAGAATAACGCTGCCCTCCCCCCCCCTCGAAGAAGAGAAAATACACTGAACTTCTGGCATATGCATCAACAGTGAACAGAGCAAACGCCCTGAAGTATTTTCTTCATGCAAGGCAGCACACTAAGCTTCTCGATGCATTTTCATTTCGCCACAAATGCATAGGCACAACCGGCTTCGCGCAACATCCGCATCTCGCGCTGCAACGAATTGTGCAATGCCTCGCTGTTTCATAGTGCGTTCGATAGATGACGCATGACCAAAATTGAGCCTTATGAATACTAAGTAACTTCACCAATAAAGAATGTCAAGTTCTTTATGAAATTAGCATTCATAGGGTACTTCACACGATTTGTGATATCCATTTATCTCTTTATACCTAATTAACCTCTTTCCCAAGAAAGTGAGCCATTTGGAAGGCACCCTGACAGACAAGTACAATAATCGGCAAAAAGTCAGCAACCAGTGAAAAAGTCAGTATCATAGGCAGCCGCATGTGAGATGACGGTAACACAAAATTTAAGTCGCCTACACAGAAGCAACAAATTTAGCAATAGAACGTGTCTAGACATTGCTTCAATGCTAATCACAGTAATGCTGACATTGAAGGCGCCTTAATTCCTACGTACGATACGTCGACACAACCGCCTACGTTCGTAATTCTTCCGCGAAGTAGGAAGTGTTCGTTTATATATGCCCTCTCAGCCGCAGTTTTCGGGAAAGCCAGCCACCGCTTACGCACTGCCGCATCGATAAGCGCGTAAGAACACTTCTCTGACGCCGCGGCTCAGAGTAGTTTGATGACGTCCAATGTAATGCTCGGCGCCGACGCTTCCCTGAAAACTCCCAGTCCCGTAGAAACGGAGGGTGCAGAGGACTTGCTCTTCGACGGTGAGCGAATGAAGCCCGCCACGCTGTGTCCACAAGCGAGAGTCTTCGCCTAGCTCGTAACACAGCCAGCGCGCTGATGTCTTCGACAGGCGAAAATTACGGTGACACTCTATGTCGGTCATGTACGTTAACGGGTGCACACGGCCATACTGACGCTTGCTGCCGCTGGATGCAATGACACAGGCTGCTGCTGCCGCCGCCATGTTCCCGAGTTGAACTCGGAGGGGGTTTTGCGATGTACGGAGTGAAGCACGAATTCACCTGTCAGTCAAAGCCAGAGGTCACGCCCTGCGCAAGGCATGCAACTCTCGTGAGCGCACCCACCACGGTTGGGCCACGCTCAACTTATTTTTCGGCAACTGCGACGCGGTGCCGAGCTGAGAGGCATCAACAATCTTGAACATCGACATAAAACACGCACAACGCACTGTAATCGGTGATGTACTGAGCACCACTTTCAAAAACGAAGCGTTGACTGTCGCTGGCTTGTGCATATGTCTTTCGGGCTGAGATGGCCCCACAACACGGTTTCATTGCCTGCCTTGTGGCGACGTCGCGTAATGTAAAGAATTATCGGCACGTCACTGTAGCTGCTTGCAAGGCGTGCATGTGCCGAGGGTGGAAGACGATGCTGAGGAGTGCGTATCGCAGCAGTCGTTTCAGATGGCTGCTCTGTCATCGGTGATGTATCGGAGCCACAGCGTCGCAAACACGATCAGCGTCCGAGAATTTCTCGCTTTTCTAGACCCAGTACAATGGCATTTCTTCATCACAAGCACTGCGCTCTTAACATTTCCAACACTTTCCTCCGTTCGAAGTCTCATTTAATAACTACACACAAGAGCCCTCACTTGCCAAAACGCGATTGCTGCGGTGTCATTACGATATCCATCTGCGATCGCTGCTGGCTCCAGTAGAGGTAATCCAAAAGCCCCTTGGAGTGCGCAACACACTCAAATACTGCGTACATGCTCTCAGAGACACCTTCTCTCGGCAAGCGATGACAAGCAATGAATTGTGTCGCTGGGAAGCACGCACTTCTTCGCAATGCATCGCAGCGGCTTCGCGCACTAAGATAAACTGGTACATTTTCAGCGTACTGCGTCACTACGGACTCTAAAATAACGTATCGCCATTTTGGAGTGACAGCCGTTGCTCCCGTATCTATGAATAGTGTGTCGTTTTTAGTGGGTAAAGCGGGGGCCTTAATAGCCTACGGAAGCGTCTGCGATGAACAGTCGCACCGCGGCGCTGCGTTTCTATTCCCCTAATAGAGAAGGAATTGTTATGACTGACTTTATTGAGAATAGCATTGCAGCCCCCCTAGGCGACTACTCACCCTATGGACACCCTCGTGCGTCCGACCTTCTTCAATGTATCCGCTTTTGAGCTTTCGCCTCACTGTCGCCACTCGCGCAAAGAAGTGCAAAATTTAATAATTTGCTCGATCTCCGTTTGTCATCAGATATTCCTAGCATTCAAAACGAAAAACAGATACTTAAAGAAATAAACGCGTTGGTTATTTAATTTGTTGTATTTAACGTATTCGATTGAGCGAAAGTGTAGGAGCAAGGATACGCCGCATGTTACCCTGTTCACATTCGACGGAGAATAGAAAGATGGTGCCCGAAAGAGAAGGCACGCCCTTGAAGCGCCTGAGAAAGGTGTGGCAAGCGGCTCACGGCAAGGGTGCATATAGACAGTGGGACAGTCACGGTATTGCAAGGTTGCGATTATCCGTTGATAACAATACGCGGCGCTGGCGCGTTTCGTTGTGCAGCCTTCTGCGCTTGAAACGTGGAAGCAGCGTGCCGCGCAGTGTGCGTTCTTGTAGTCATACGCGGCTTTTTCTCTACATTTTTTTTGCCTGTAGCTTTTGCGCGTTGCATGCCATCTCCGTTCACTGACTGCCGTCGAGCAAACTGGGGTAAAACTCGGGCGAACGAGAAAGTCGGCGCATCCTGCATAGCACCCCTGATCCCATGATCACTATTGCAACGCCATAGTCAGTGAGACATCGATGCGGTTGTCATACACACTCTTTTTTATGGAGCTATAATATGTTCAATGCTACAAACCATTTTCCATGAGTTCTCATGTGATGCGCAATGCTCCACGCAACTTTTTAAAGATAAAATAGGAGCGAACACAAGGGATCGTACGTTTAGGGTAATTATCGTGTCATAATGTACAAATAAAGACGGTAGAATAAATGACAAACATTTACTCTCGCCGAAAGAAGCTGCCGTTAACTATTGCTTTGCTTGATATCATAGTGTGCGATGATGCCGTTAGGGCGCGGAGAAAATATGTTCATGCAGGCAAACCTCTATTCAGCCGAAGTGCTTGGCATCCTAAATGTCCAATTTATACTTTTGTAACAATAAAAAGCGCGGCAAATACGCATGCCCATAGCTGGATTGCATAATCCTCACTGAATGTGCGGAGCAATGTTCATTTTTTCTTCGTATTAGCGGCCGTTAGATAACACCGTTTGCCATTCGTGGATTAGGGTGTCTCCGCAACAGGCCTGTCGCTGAATTGACTTCCCATTTTCGTTGCTATCCGGTTTCCCCCGATATTTGCGTACTTGAACGCTATAAACGAGGCTTGTTTCAGCACGTGCAATGGTCATAATCTACGCCACCTTTTGATGCACCGCAGGCCACCTGCTTTAAAAGCGCTCTGATGTCTGCTGTTCGAGAGAAAAAAGAATGCCATAGGCGGCTTTTATAGGAAGTATTCCGCCTCCAACCGGGAAGCAGAAATTAAAAATGATGAGCAAAATGTGCCGACTTAAATTCGGTAATAAAGTATGGGCAGTTGTAGATTACGCACCATGAAATGGTTATACGTAGACGCGACGCTTCTGGTGCAGGCGATCTCGCTCACTTTTTTTTTATTGACGGATTCTCTGAATCTTCCGGACGTTACAGGACGGTTGTTCGATGTTTGTTGTCTGGACGTTAACAGACAGGAAGGAAGTGATGTGGATCAAAGGGGAAACGGGGTAGCCAATATTCTGGCTGATATTAAGAGGAACATTAACGGAGCTGGGCAGGCCATGTAAAATGCGTAGGGCTGATGACCGGTCGGGCATATACAGGTGTCAAGGAAAAGGAAGTGCAGTCTAGGGCAGCAAAATTAGGTGGGGTGATGAAATTAGAAAATTCGCAGGCGGAACTTGGAATCAGCTAGCGCACGACAGGGATAATTGGAGATCGTTGGTAGAGGCCTTCATCCTGCAGTGGCCAATAAGATAGGGATGATGACAAATGTTTAAGGGCTATGATGATGAACACGAAAGAGAAACGTTTCAGTACAATCTTCTCTTCACAATATATATTTGAACAGTGCCCTCGTTTATTCAAGACCGCTGCTCTCTGCGTTAACTGAAAAAAAAAACTAATTGCCCAATAATACACAGGGTAAAATTTTTTTTGACCTCGACGCAAGCTGCGTCGAGGTAAATATATTGCTCATAAATCATTCAAAGTTACAATAGTCATGAAGGTAGTGGCCAAATACTGCCGAAGGGAGACTAATTGAGGTTCTGGAGAGGGAGTGCCTTACTGAAGCTAAGTGGGCCTTCCTAACTTGGTGGAACGTGGACTAGTACAACTTCACTGGCTCCCAGCAATTCCTTTGCCGATCTGTTTCCCAACTAAGCCTAAAGATTTTATCACCTTGACGAGAATTTGAATATGGGACTTGTAGTGTGGAAACACGATGCTCGGCCTCTAGTTCATGCTACTACAAGTCCTATGGTGAAATTAGAAAACTTGCAGGCAAGCAACGGGTCTAGCACAGTGCAATACATTCTGACATCAAAAGTGCTTCATTAAACTTGAGAAGACTAATCTGCGGGACGCTCGCAGTCAACCACATGGGCGCAAGTTCCTTGAAGAAAAGAGGAAATATATCTTCGAAGTAAAGCTAAACTAGATAGACGAGGACCTCGCTCCCGTCAGCCTTCCTCCTCGAGTAATATGGGGGAAAAATGAAACAATAGGTTTCGTGTCAAGAGGGCATAACGCCTAAACACGCATGTCCCTCTTATAACCTTTTTTTTTCATCATATGTATATTTGTACCTCATCAATGCCTGCATCCCTAGAAGTATTTTTTATCACATGAAGTTTTTCCTGTCATATTGATTGCGTCCCTACATATTTATTGACAAAGCGCAGCAATACGGCAGTTTCATGACGCAAAAGAAGTTATTGCCAAGCAGATCGATCTACCGGAACTTGTCGGTTTTTTTTCTAACATAAAGAACACCTAAATAAGCACTCACTCCTATAGAACTGCTAGCATGATTTTTGCAGTGCATTTTCCTATGCCACACAGCTAACCAATTTAACTAACAAACATGCTAGCGTCTTAGACAAACGCGACATTATCTACTCCATGTGTATCGACTTCAGGAAAGCTTTTGATGACAGTGGGGAAGCGTTAAAATGTTATAAGTGGTCCTGGCATAATATTAGCTATTTTATTTCAACAGATAACAAATGATTTGTACCTTAGACACCGAAGAGTTATGAATCGTAAGGCATCAGGTTAAGCGCTGTTCTTTTTTTTATCTTGATGAAATTTGTAGAAACGTACATACTTCTATGCACTTCTTCACAAATGATTGTGCACTATTCCGGACAGCTCATAACATAGATGACTGACAAGCTGCAATCTCAAGCGGACAAGATTTCTGCAGGGTGCAAAACATACGGCAAATGGGTATTAATGTAAAAAAAATTGAAACCAATGCAAAAGGTTTCATGAAAGAAAAAATTCGCAGCAGTATAATATTTATAGTATTTAGTATAGTAGACATTTAGGAGTGTACTTAGCCCCTGATTTATCTTGCACAAGTCACATCGTTTACGTTACTGTCAAAGCGTCTCACGCTGCTGGATGTAATAAAGTAAATGCAAAATATTTTTAGCTGACAGCAGAGGTTTTGCTGCATCTTACCAATGCTGAATAAGTACTTGAGGACTGCGGCACGTTGGAGAAATTTCGGGCCTAAACGAACTATAAAAATTTGGATGAGCGGAGAATAAAGTTGTGCAGTTTGTATATGGAATTATACTTGAAATTTACTGTAGCGGAGGCCAAGCAGTAACATAAGGTGAGGCATGCTGCAAGAATGTCGTAAAATAGAGAGATTGAAGCTGTTTAACAACGTTGTTTATTTGAAAATGGCATTGATCACACGAGTTATGTAGTTAGACTTGAATACGTATTGTTAACTGTTGAGTATAGATTGCATTGCGCTTAAATAAATTTTACATAAAACTGAACTGCGTAGTAACCAATGATGTTGAGAATATAATTTGAAACGATATATTTGTAACGTTGCGCGAAAAAGCCATTTAGTTAGTTATCAGTGATAGCATAAACACGTTCATTTGGTAACGTTCTCTACACCTGTAATATGTTTGTGAATTCTTCGTTGTAACACCGTCCCTTTGCAAAAACGACAGCAAAAAAAAAGAGGCCAGGGCTAATGGTGCACGATGATGCGAGGGTGGTGCGCCGCGAATACGACATTGCATCGCCGCCATTGTAGTATTCACTCCCTGTGGCTGGCGTGACCAACACATTCAGCTCACAGAACCGAAAAGCAACTTTATTCAAGACACGTTATAGCATATACAAGAGAGGAACACAGGGTTGGCAACCACCAATGAGCAATAAGCTAAAGTAGGAGATATGACATACATACTGTACTGAAGGCACTGGGCAGCGGGCATGGTGCTAGTGGATGAGAAGAAGACGACGAGGTGTGCTTGCTTCTCCGTTTCGAGATAGCACCGACCTGTTTTAAGCCTACCGCTGCAACCTAGAGCTAGTGCTGCTAGGCGAACACCCCCCCGTTGCAATACATACATACATACATACATACATACATACATACATACATACATACATACATACATACATACATACATACATACATACATACATACATACATACATACATACATACATACATACATACATACGTACATACATAAAAAGTCAGTTTCACCTGAAAGGCGAAGGATCGAAAGCGATAGCAGCTTAGTAAACATCTATATATGAACTAAGGATATAGTTTTATCGGCCATATCGACTTGTAAACATTCGCTTTCTAACTAAATTAACAAGCATGGTGTCGCGCGCGAACAACCAAACGTGAACACGCTTCATTCAGTGACAACGCACACTGGCCGTCAAAACGGTGGAGTGAGAAAGCGCGGGAGCAGCAGCGAGCGAATTGACCTTCGTGCTACCTTTCGCTTCAACGCGAACTAAGCGGCGGGAACGCAGTGCACCAAAAGGAAACAGCACTCGAAGCACTATATCCTATTAATCGTATGTCGCTTTGAAAATAGGGAGCGCGCGGCCGCGCCGTGAGCAGCCGCCGCCGCAGTAGAAAGCTCTCCCCTCACCCTACCTACCGCCCAGTGGCTTGCGCACGACGGAAGACGGCGCGCTTCCTCCCATGTTTCCTCCCTTGCGCTCACAAGATTGAGCCACCATGGGCGGCGCATTCTCGCGAGCTTCCACTCGCTCATACAGCATACAGCGCGCGGCGACGATGTTCTCGCCCTTGGAGTTAATACGGTACATCACGGCGACGGCAGAAATAAAAACGAACATCCGGCTTGCAGTAGGATTCCTCGCTCTCTCTAGAGAAGACACGGATTTACTGCGTAGGCTGTTACGCTTTAGATGGAGGAAGGATGGATGAAAAAAAATTGCTGAAATTAGCTACAGATGTGAAACAGGAGCAAACTTCATTAGAGAGGAATCCAACGATTCAAGAGAGGATGGAAAATACAAAATAAACAACAGCAAGGGGAGGCGAATCGATAACACTAGTTTTGTTTTTCCCTTTGTTTTATCCTGCGGTAGGGAGCACTGACGCTGCCAGTGCGTCTGAACCTGGCGCTTGATTGTTCCCCTTGTTTCCCGGGACGCTGACGTTGGCCGCGCAGTGAGGTAGAAGCAATATATACGCTCTCGTCGCACAACCGGGATCTGCGGCAATAGGAAAGAATGAACACAGTTCAACGAGGCGAGCTGTTAACGACCACGTGACATAATTATTTCCAGCCGAGAAGGAAAGGGCGTCGCGAGGAACCGAGAATCGTACATGTTCCCGCTTAACGGGAAGAAAAGTGAGAGGAAAATAACAGAACCGTGGCGGCTAAAGGGGCTGATGAAAGTCAATAGAAGTAAATTTCTTGTCGCGGAAACCGTTACTCTTTGGCCCGAGAAGGAAAGTTTAACTTTTCTGTGGCTGGAGGAAAGAGCAGACTAAGCACCGCGGGAGGCAACACAAGAAAACTGTAGAAGTGAGAAGCATTTTCTATTTCGCGAAAACCTTTATTTATCCTTTCACTTCTTTCACTTTTCTTTATTTCCGTGCGTACGAACAAACCATGAGGATGAAACAGGCTGACGGCCCGGAAACAGCCGGCATTGGACAGGTGGGAGATCGAGAAAAGAAAAGGGAATTAAGGATCCCTCGATCACGAAGTTGAATAAAAAAATCGAAGGTAGCAAGAAGCGTACGGCAGAGCTCAGAAAACAAGTCTTCGGAGAAAAAGATTGCAAAGCGCGGACGATCAAAATTGAAAGTCCTGCTCCGGTCCCGTTGCAATCCCGGGAGGCCTTCTGCGGCAAGTCGGCGGCAGACCCACCTAACACTTCATCTCCCTTTGCTAGAAGCCGTGACTACCTGCATAGTGAATTCCATGACGCAAGCTTCTTTATTTCACTTTCCAGCACAGCTACTTTTATGGTTCATTTCGGCTTCCTTCCGCGACAGAGACATTGCGAGTGTTCTTTTTTTTAAGGTTTCTTTTTTGTCCTTCCCTCGCATTGTCGAGTTGGAGCGTGCCGCTCGCACGATTTCTCGTTCCCGCGCGGAGGCACTGATTCTAGCAGAACGGGGTGTGCAAATGAGTTCGCGAGTGGGCCGCCCCTGCTGCCGTAAATTTTCCCGAGACGAGGACGGAGCGAAGGTGGCTCGGTCAGGAGTTCTGAGATCACCGGAGCTGTCCTTGCATCAGAATGAACTGCGCCGAATAGCTTGGGCTTCTCGAATGCACGTGGCATGCGCTGCCATGAGCGTGGGACGTGACTATCCCGTAGAAGTCGAGAATTGAAAAAAAGAAAGAAGGTCAACTATAGCATCGCACCGTGTTCTAGTGTCAGAATATAAAGAAAAATACGTCTTTTGTGCGCGATCGGAGCCGGTCATTACGAGAACAAAAAAGAAGTTTATCGACAGCGACCTTGTTATATGGATGACATATTGTTCATTAAGTATGCTTGGAGAGGAAAGGAAGGGAAATGTAAAATCCTGTTGATCTGTTCAAACGCCTGCAGTCTTGCCATAGACATGACGGACAGTGTCTTGTCCATTCTTTGTGTCTGTGTCTAAGAAGTAGTGCATGTTCTTATCTATGGCACGCGATTTTTTTTCTTCATGATGAGTCTTTGCGTGCTGCTGGAACCACATACCGTAAAAATCG
The DNA here is from genome assembly GCF_050947875.1 of Dermacentor variabilis. Classification (NCBI taxonomy): domain Eukaryota; kingdom Metazoa; phylum Arthropoda; class Arachnida; order Ixodida; family Ixodidae; genus Dermacentor; species Dermacentor variabilis. The sequence goes on from NC_134578.1 coordinate 73,480,236, forward strand.
GAATGTAAGTCGAACTTTTTTTCGAAGGAACCGCGGCCGAAATCAGCCCCCGTCTTATTGCTGGCCATCTTTTACTGGTTTACACCATTCTTATTTTTTATTTCTTTAGAATTGAACTTTGGGGGATAGGCGTATATTCCGCTTTTTACGGTAATGAGAAACACATTGAGAAACACAATGAGACATTGAGAAACAGATTGAGAAACACAATGAGAAAGCCCAATTTCCTATCCATGGATCGGAAATTAGTAGCTGCTCACCTTTTTTTGTTGCCACAGAGAACTGATTTATTCCAAAAAGGAAAGAATAGCACAATGATGATGATGATATGTGGGGTTTTATGGCGCAAGGGCCACTCATGGCCAAAGAGCGCCAGGCAATGTTTTAATGGAGTCAGTGATGCAAGTAATGATCAATGGCGTCGTGGTTGGCTATAACGATGGAACCTGGCTGTATAGGGGCCTTAAAACAATAGTAAATTAATATATATCTATTAAAATTGTCACAGTGACTTTTTAGATGTACTACGAATTTAAAAGATATGTTCTCACGGAGGGATGGAATAAAATATGTAAATGCCAATAGCACTATTGCCTCAAGAGGCCCTTAAATGCAAGGGTCTGTAGGCACGTGCTGTACAATATGCTACTATCACAGCAGCAGCGTCTAGTTAGATGGTGTACTACGAATCCCTTCGGCCTATAACTTGCAATGAATTAACATCTTGCAGAAAGTTAAAAGCTGACTTTCTGTAAAAAAATGGCTCAGCACCAAGCAACATTGCAGGATGAAAAGGAATTTTTTGTCGGTAGGCTAGAGGGAAGTGTTTTTTCCTTTCAGTTTCCATTTCTCTACACTCCAGCATGACATGGAGGACGGTTAGTGTCTCGCCACATCTACAGCATATGGGAGGTTCGCTACCGGTCAAGAGATAAGAGTGCGTGCCATACGTATGACCTATCCGAAGGCGGCAGAAAGTGACCTCGATTCGCCGTATTTTTGTTATCGGTGGGAAATTTCGTAATTGTGGCTCGATCAAATGGAGTTTATTAGAGGTTTCGGTGTCCCACTTCTGTTGCCAATACAGCCTAAGTTTTTTGCGCAAAAATGGCTTTAAGTCTGAGGCAGGGGTACCTACGGAACAGTTGCCAGCTTTCGTTGCAATGGATGTGGCAATTTCATCTGCAAGCATGTTGCCCTTAATGCCTCTGTGCCCAGGTACCCAACATATTATGACGTGCTGATTAGATGTATATGCTGTGCACAGGAGCGAATATAGCTCATTGAGTACAGGACTGTTGCGTTTCTGGAGTGACACTAGAGATTTTACGACACTAAGGGAGTCTGTGAACATAATGGCCTTTTGCAATTTCATTTTCTTGATATGTTTAACAGCTGTCAGTACAGCATATGCCTCAGCAGTGAATATGCTTGTTTCTGGGTGCAGGACGTTGGAGTCTGAAAATGATGGACCGACGGCTGCATACGAAACGCCGGCATGCGACTTTGAGGCATCTGTGTAAAATTCCTGGCAAGAGTACTTCGACTGAAGTTCAAGAAAGTGCATTTCAATGTGTACCTGGGGAGCGTTCTTCGTTATTTCAACGAACAAAGTATCACACTCAATGAGCTGCCATTGCCACGGCGGACATAGCATGACAGGAGCCATAAGAGGATTTTCAAAAAGTGGAACATCCATTTCTCGACTGAGTTTCCGTACAGGCAGTGAGAAGGGTTCTCTAACTGCTGGTCGATTATTAAATAAAGTTGCAGATTTCATGTTGTTTACACTTGGGTAAGAGGGATGCTCACGGTTTGCATTTACCTTCAGAAAATACATAAAACTTGAGTACGACCTCTGAAGATGAAGCGACCACTGATTAGCTTCAACGTAAAGACTCTCCACAGGACTTGTCCTGAAGGCACCGGTCGCCAGGCGGATACCTTGGTGATGAACAGGATCCAGCATCTTCAATGCACTAGGGCTAGCCGAATGATAAACTATTGCCCCATAATCTAAGCGTGTTCGAATGAGGCTCTTGTAAAGGTTCAGGATGCATTTCTTATCACTACCCCACGTTGTGTGTGACAAAATTTTAAGAATGTTCATAGTTTTTAGGCATTTGTTTCTGAGGTACTTCAGATGTGAAATAAAGGTTAATTTCGTGTCTAAAATAACGCCTAAAAATTTGTGTTCTGTGCTCACAGGTATGTGCTGTCCCTGAAGTTCAACTTGAGGATTTGCTATGAGACCTCTTTTTTGAGTGAAAAGAAGACAGGTACTCTTGTTGACATTGAGCGTAAAGCCATTTTCATCAGCCCACTTAGACACCTTGTTTAAACAAAGCTGTACTTGTCGCTCGCAGATAGCGAGATTACATGACTTAAATCCAATCTGAACGTCATCAACATATACTGAGTAAAATATACTACGCGGTATCGATGAGCGCAAGGAATTCATTTTTATGATAGAAAGTGTGCAGCTAAGCACGCCACCTTGCGGTACCCCAGTTTCCTGTAGAAATGGTCTCGAGAGAACATTACCAATTCTGACACGGAATGTGCGATTTGATAAATAGCTTTCGATTACATGAAGCATCTTTCCGCGGATGCCCACCTCTGATAAGTCACGTAGAATTCCATACCGCCACGTGGTGTCGTAAGCCTTTTCCATGTCTAAGAATACAGAAAGAAAGAACTGTTTGTGTATGAAAGCGTCGCGAATATATGCTTCAATGCGAACGAGGTGGTCTGTCGTCGATCGGCCTTCCCTAAAACCACACTGATATGGGTAAAGGAGCTTGTTTGATTCAAGGAAGTGCAAGAGCCTGCGATTTATCATTTTCTCAAAGAGCTTACATAGACAACTTGTGAGTGCTATGGGCCGGTAGCTTGCCACCGAGGACGGATCTTTACCTTGTTTCAAGACAGGGACTACAATCGCCTCTTTCCATGCCAATGGAATGTCTCCTGTTTCCCAGATAGTGTTGAAAATAGACAACAGAGCCATCTGCATGTCAGGGTGAAGATGTTTTATCATTATGTACATGATTCTGTCGTCTCCTGGCGCCGATTTCGTGCAGCCGTTCAAGGAAGCTTTGAACTCAGCAATGCTTAAAGGATGATTGTACGGTTCACTTCCACTAGCTTTACGGTTCAGTGCCTTACTTTCAGCTATCTGTTTACCTTGCTGGAATGACTGCGAGTAGTTCGCAGAGCTAGAAACGCGCTCGAAGTGTTCTCCCAGAGCGTTCGCCTGGTCTTGAAGGCTCTGGCCTTCATCATCAACCAAAGGAATGTTGTAGGTTTGTCGAGTAATTAATTTTCTTAGCCTGTTCCAGACTTTTCCTTCTTGTGTATAGGAATTTATGCTTGTGACGTATTTTTCCCAGCTTTCTCTTTTAGCGATAGGACGCGTTCGTCTGCCTTTGGATTTCACGTGCTTAAAGTTGATGAGGTTTTCTGCCGTTGGAGATTGACGTAGTAAACGCCATGCTTTGTTTTGCTCCTTACGCGCATTCTTGCATTGCTCATTCCACAACGGCACGCGCCTCTTTTTTGTAGTCCCCTTCGTTTGTGGAATGCACTCTATTGCAGCGTCAATTATAAAAGCGGTAAAATAAACAATAGCATCGTTCACACTAAAATCTTTAAAAGTGTTTCGCTGCATCTGGGTGATTTCCTCAAATTTTTTCCAATCTGCGGATGCAACTTTCCATTGAGGGGAGTGTGGTAGGAATTCATTTTGTTCTAAAGCTTTGAGGCAGATGGGAAAATGATCACTCCCATATGGGTTTTTGACTACCTCCCATTCTAGGCAAGGTACAAGTGTAGCCGAGCAGATAGCTAAATCTATCGCAGAGTACGTGCCCTGTGCTGTGCTATAGAATGTCGGCTCCTTTTTATTTAACATGCATGTACCTGAAGAAACACGGAAATTTTCTATTAAGCGCCCTTTGACATCGCATCGAGAGTCTCCCCAGAGGGTATGGTGCGCGTTGAAATCCCCAACGAGTACGTAGGGCTCAGGCAGTTCATCGATTAG